>NW_026561437.1:0-62216 GCF_028858705.1 Grus americana | reverse complement strand
GTTTCTTCCTTTGTGCCTAGCCCTTTCATTGTAACGTTCCCTTGGAAGTTTTAAAATCTTTTTTCTGGATTGTAGTGTCTGCAGTTACCCGTAATGTTCTTACAATGACTTGTGTGGCCCTGTCTACTGTAGAAGTAACACCAGGAATCTTGTCTCTTTTTTCCCCAGCCACTGCTGAACTTGAAGCTGGATCTGCTGGAGCTTCTCCCATGGTATCCATTGATGGTTTTTCAAAAAATTTCCACGTTGACCAGGATCCCCTTTGCAGGGCAATACAGGAATATCGTAATGTTTTAACCAAAAATTACATGATTTGAACAAAATGCTAGGGAAAGCCTCTGGAAATCATTTTGTTTACATAGTGCCGTCTAGGGTTTCCTGTTCCATGGTTCACTTGTGAAAATTTGTATGTTGCAGTGTGGTGGGTTGAGCCTGGCTGGGGGCCAGGTGCCCAGAGCCGCTCTATCACTCCCCTCTTCAGTAAGGCAGGGAGGGGAGAAAGGAGGATGGAAAAAATAACCCCAAACTCGTGGGTCGAGATAAAGGCAGTTTAATGTAGCTAAAGCAAAAAAGCCGCGCGCGGAAGCAAAGCAAAAAGCAAAAGATTATTCTCTACTTCCCATCAGCAGGCGATGTCCAGCCACTTCCTGGGAAGTAGGGCTTCAGTGTGCGTACCCCTTACTCCGGAAGACAAACATTGTTAAAAAAAAAAAAAAAAAAAAAAAAAAAAAACCCAATGAATGCCCCCGCCCTGTTCCTCCCCCTATTCTCAGTTTCTTATTGCTGAGCAGATGTCATATGGTATGGAATATCCCTTTGGTCAGTTTGGGTCAGCTGTCCTAGCTGTGTCCCCTCCCAAGATCTTGCCTACCCCCAGCCTGCTGCTGGGGAAAAAGAAATGTTGGAAAGACAGCCTTGGTGTGTGCTAGCACTACTCAGTAGTAGCCAAAACACTGGTGTGTTATCAACAGTTTGCTAGCTACCAATACACAGCACAGCACCATGAGGGCTGCTGTGGGGAGAATTAACTCCATCTCAGCCAGACCCAATACAATCTCCACCCCTTATTCCACGCCATTTGTGTCATGCTCACGCTCCACACACTTTAATACATATATGTATATATTTTATAACCGTTTCATTGTATTTAGTTCTTATCAACTATGATCTCCAGTCCTTTAATAGATGGATGTTACTCTCCTGTTCCATGGGCTTCCTCTGCTCCTCCAGATGTTCATGAACCGGCTATGACTTGGGCCCAATCTGTCAGGATGGCTGTTCAGGTTCAGTTGTTGGGCACCAACACCGGCTTGCTTTGGGCTGTTGTTGCATTCATCTGGCTCCTTGCGAAACTTGCTCTTCGTTGGTTTGGGTCATTCCTTCTACATTGCTTCCTAGAACGTACAACTCACATTACAGATTATTTTACCCCAAGGTTAAATCTCCTTGAGGCACACACCGGGTCTCCCCATCCTTCCGCATTACCCACCAAGTACACCCAGGTCCTTGAGCGAAGACAATCCCAGAAATGGGTTTGCCTTTTCCCATGGGAGGAGCAATCCACACCGCTTTCCCCAGCCACTTTCCCATGTGTACTACAGGGACCTTGTCTCCTCCCACAGTATGTAGGGGTTTCGTTTGGGCAGGACCAGGACGGTTAGCAGATCCTCTGGTATTAATCAGCCAAGTGGCTTCTGCTAAATTTGTATCCCAGTGCTTCCATGCCCCATTACCTAATGCCCTCAACATAGTCTTTAACAGTCCATTATATCTCTCGATCTTTCCAGAGGCTTGTGGGTGATAGGGGATGTGATACACCCACTCAATACCATGTTTCTTTGCCCATGAGCTTATGACGTTATTTCGAAAATGAGTTCCGTTGTCTGATTCAATCCTTTCTGGGGTACCATGTCGCCATAAAATTTGTCTTTCAAGGCCTAGGATGGTGTTTCGGGCAGTGGCATGGTTTACAGGAAAAGTCTCTAGCCAGCCAGTAGTTGCTTCCACCATGGTGAGTATGTAGCGCTTGCCTTGGCGTGTTCGTGGCAGTGGCCCAATATAGTCAATCTGCCAGGCCTCGCCGTATCGAAAACCCAGCCACCGCCCTCTATTCCAGGGAGATTTTGCTCGTGTTGCTCGCTTGATTGCAGCACATATTTCACATTCATGAGTGACTTGTGTGATGGCCTCCATGGTCAGGTCCACCCCTCGATCACGAGCCCATCTGTATGTTGCGTCTCTCCCTAGATGTTGTCGTGGTTTTACCCCAGCCGGCAGCTAAGCACCACGCAGCCGCTCACTCGCTCCCCCCCCCGCATCGGGATGGGGGAGAGAATTGGAAAAGCTAAAGTGAGAAAACTCGTGGGTTGAGATAAAGACAGTTTAATAGGTAAAGCAAAAGCTGCGCGCACAAGCAAAGCAAAGCAAGGAATTCATTCACCACTTCCCATGGGCAGGCAGGTGTTCAGCCATCTCCAGGGAAGCAGGGCTCCATCACGCGTAACGGTTACTTGGGAAGACAAACGCCATCGCTCCAAACGCCGCTGCCCCCCCCTCCTCTCTTCCCCCAAGCTCCTTATAAACTGAGCATGACGTCATATAGTATGGAATATGCCTTTGGTCAGTTTGGGTCACCTGTCCTGTCTGTGTCTCCTCCCAACTTCTTGTGCAGCCCCAGCCATCCCGCTGGCAGGGCAGTGCAAGAAGCAGAAAAGGCCTTGGCCCTGTGTAAACACTGCTCAACAAGAAGTCCATAGAACAAAAACATCTCTGTATTATCAACACTGTCTCCAGCACAAATCCAAAACATATCCCCACACTAGCTACTATGAAGAAAATCAACCCTCTCAGCCAAAACCAGGACATTATCCACCCCTTATTCCATACTATTTACGTCATGCTCAGGTCCCACACAATTCAATACATCCTCATTAAGCACCACCCCCCTTCTCATCCCTTGATATAATATGCTGATATCATTCCCTTAGTCTGTGGACCACCCTTTTAAAATGTCCATAAATGTCCACAAAATGTCCATTGGGTTGACTTGGTCCACAACCTTGGGCTCCATTCACCATGGTGATCACTCAGAACAGGAGAGGTGGTTGACGTGTGGAGTTACTGGGCACCAAAACCAGCTCAGGTCAGGTCCACTGCTGCACTTGCGCTGCTTCTTGTAAGGCTCGTTCTCCATTGGTTCAGGTGATTTCTGCTACAGTAATTCCTGTAACATGCAACTCAAATCATGGGTTACAACAATTTAAAGGTATTTCCATTACAATCTCCACCCCTGG
The DNA here is from genome assembly GCF_028858705.1 of Grus americana. Taxonomy (NCBI): domain Eukaryota; kingdom Metazoa; phylum Chordata; class Aves; order Gruiformes; family Gruidae; genus Grus; species Grus americana. The sequence continues at coordinate 58,923 of NW_026561437.1, read as the reverse complement.
TCCCTTCGAGTCAGACCATCAAGTTTACCATTGCAATGAACACCTCCCCTTGCCCCTGCTCCGGCTTGAACTTACCCACAGACTGCAGTCCCTTAGGGGTGTACCTGCTCCAAGTGGAGCCTTATCCACGAGCCACAGTCTCTCCAGGGGTACACCTGCTGTGGCATAGACTTATCCACAGCCACAGTCACTTTGAGGTGCACCTGTTCCAGCATGGCCTTCTCCATGGGCCACAATGCCTTCATAGATATACTTGCTCCAGCGTGGCCTTGTCCACAGTCACAGTCACTTCAGTCCTCTCAGAAATAAACCTGCCCTGTCATGGGCTCGTCCATAGCCCCACGCTTTGAAATGTTCCAGCATGACCCCATGCACAGCCACTGATGCTTCAAGGTGTACCTGCTGCAGCATGGACTTATCCTTGCCACAGATGCTTTGAGGTGTACCTTCTCCAGGATGGACTTATCCTTGGCTCACAATCCTTACAGAGGTATACCTGCTGCGGCACAGACGCAACCACGGCCCCAGACACTTCGAGATATACCTGCTGCGGCACAGACGCAACCACGGCCCCAGACACTTCGAGATATACCTGCTGCGGCACAGACGCAACCACGGCCCCAGACACTTTGAGATATACCTGCTGCGGCACAGACGCAACCACGGCCCCAGACACTTCGAGATATACCTGCTGCGGCACAGACGCAACCATGGCCCCAGACACTTCGAGATATACCTGCTGCGGCACAGATGCAACCACAGCCACAGACGCCTTGGGGTGTCCTGCTCCGACGTGGACTCATCCACAGGTCACAGTCCCTTCGACTCGAGTGCACACAGGAGCTCCAGCCTGTCCAGGACAGCAGCACAGAAACAACAGCGGTGCCCTGGCCATCTGCCAGGCCAGGCACATCGCCATTGCTGTTATCAAAACGTTCCCAGGCACAGCACAGTAAGATGATAAGCAGTACAGCAGTACAGCGAGCAGCGAAAGCAAAAAGCAGCCACTAACGAGCACTAGCCTCTAATATACAGTAAGGCAGGCAAGCCCCATGGCAAGCACAGGAGCCTGCCAATTAATAGCTAATAACAACTATAAATTCAATCTAGCACATTCCAATCAAATCTGTCATTATCTCGAACCCTTCGAGCCCCACGTTGGGCGCCAAAAAAGGACTGTCGTGGTTTTACCCCAGCCGGCAGCTAAGCACCATGCAGCCGCTCACTCGCTCCCCCCCGCATCGGGATGGAGGAGAGAATTGGAAAAGTTAAAGTGAGAAAACTCGTGGGTTGAGATAAAGACAGTTTAATAGGTAAAGCAAAAGCTGCGCGCACAAGCAAAGCAAAGCAAGGAATTCATTCCCCACTTCCCATGGGCAGGCAGGTGTTCAGCCATCTCCAGGGAAGCAGGGCTCCATCATGCGTAGCGGTTACTTGGGAAAACAAACGCCATTGCTCCGAATGCTGCCGCCCCGCCCTTCCCTTCCCCCAAGCTCCTTATAAACTGAGCATGACATCATGTAGTATGGAATATGCCTTTGGTCAGTTTGGGTCACCTGTCCTGTCTGTGTCTCCTCCCAACTTCTTGTGCAGCCCCAGCCATCCCGCTGGCAGGGCAGTGCAAGAAGCAGAAAAGGCCTTGGCCCCGTGTAAACACTGCTCAACAAGAAGTCCATAGAACAAAAACATCTCTGTATTATCAACACTGTCTCCAGCACAAATCCAAAACATATCCCCACACTAGCTACTATGAAGAAAATCAACCCTCTCAGCTAAAACCAGGACACATACACATTCTCTGCTACTAGTTCTTGATTTTTTTGCTACATCTCCTATTCATTGCTTGTCTTTGTAGCTTATATGTTGCAGTCTTTTCTGAATAAGCAAGAAGAAAATAATCAATGACAAAATATAACCTTTCTTTAGGAAAAGATCATTCAGCAGTGTTTAGGCAAACATGAGATGAGTTGATTGCTTGTAATACATAGCATAAAACATGTTCTGTAATATGAGGCCAGGTGTCCAAAGATGAATTCAACCTATTTCATGATAATTGTTCCTCCAGAGTCACTGTGACTGGTGCTATTTCAAAGCAGGTAGCCCCTGAGAGCATTTCCTTCTGTTCCTGTGTGCTTTTAATCATATCGAGCATGTTCAGCTGTTGCTTCATAGCTCTTTCCACATGTCTGAACAGACACAAAGCCATTGCATTGCAACCGTGTGCATTTTGAATGTAATTCGCATCTGCTAGGAGTCACCGAGTGTGTTTTGGTTTGGGGACCTTATCTGAAAAAGGTGGCTGGAGAAAGGTGGCAAAGGTGGTTTTGCTTTCATTGAGTATGTGTTTTCATGGAGCAAAGACTGTGTTGCCAGGGCAATTTACAAAGACTCCCCTCAGAGAAGGCGCCAGGCTGGGAGACTTGTCCTGGCCTGACTGCAGTGCAAAGGTGTTCACGTTTTCATGGGCAGATTCATTTAAAGTTTGTCACAGCAAATGCAGAGGCAGGTTTTTAGGTGTAGTGTTCCAATGCATCACTAGTTTGAACATTTAAGGAAAGTAGACACTTGAGGTTGAAGAGGTCTGCAGGGGGCTAAATTTAGCTCTGGTGTAAGCAAGAGTCATTTGTGGATTCCCTGACGATGTTCAGCGTGTAGCCTCTGGACTTTCTTTCACTACCTTTAGAACTACTATTGACTGATTAAAAAAAAAATGTGGAAGAATGTGTTTCTTCCTTTCACACAGCAGAGGCTAGGAGGTGGAATTATGTGACCGCAGGTACAAAACACCTACTCAAGTCTCTGAAGCAAACAAGACCAGACTGGCTGATCCCGGCAGTAACATCTAGTGGGGTGGCAAAAGGTGCCTGTGAAATTTTGTAACCTACTATGTGTCTGTCAGAGCAAAGAGATAGACTGGTCCCCTCAGCATCGGCACTGTTGATGTATGAAATTCAGAAGATAGATAATGTATCATAGATGGCAACCGCCCTATATAGGTTCCTCCATTTGTGTTATTCTTCCCCATGGTCACATTCTCATGGAGTGGTGGTAGAACTCAGGGGGCAGATCTGAGGCTTTTTCTCTATATTATCTTAAAGTGATTATGTTTCCAGCTATAAATTAGAAAGTCACTTGCAGCTACACCAGATGCAACCACAAACTTGCTATTATCATTTATTTGATCTGTGAAAATCATTGGCATTTATGAGTTTGACACTATGGTATATAAGCGTCCTGTTTAAGGCAGACACTTCTCTGCTCTTCTGCAATTAAACACAGCTGCTAATCTCAGCACCACCTCCTGCCTTGCTAGACGGAATCTCGGCTATGAACTCAGAACAAAAGAATGACTCATTTAAATATGTTTCTTCCACTAAGTGGAAAGGCTCAGCTATACTTTATCACATCTAGGAACAGTGGTTGACATTAGGTGCTCACCCCCGTTAGCTCACTAGGTACAAAATCACTTTTCTTGTCAGTAAGTCTTCTGAATGCATCTCACAACTCTTTTGGCAGTGGAGGAAACGGGTGTTTTCATCGCACAGCTCATCTCACTGACTACTTTCCTTCTTTCCTAAGTATCTTTGTGTGGTCTGTTTTTCCTTACATAAGCTACTATACATGTTGTTCTTAGTCTTTCTTTGTGTCTTCCTTACTTAGCCTAGCCTACAGTATATCAGGCCTGCCAAGAGCTGGCACAGCATCTATAGAGAACAATCAAATTGCCATGCTGATGCTGTCAAAAGAACTGATTTACACCTTTACTTGTCCTGGTGCTCTCATTATAACCTTAGTCAAATGGAAATAGTTTGTATAATTTCTGTTCACACTGCAATCTTAATGCTGGGTTTTGTTCTCATCACATTTTTTATCAGGCTGATGGAATTCTGAGCCCTTTCTGTTCTCATTAAAATTTACTAGATGAAGGGATTAATTGTGTGCTAGTGTGCCTGGTCTTTTATGATCTTTGCAGGAAGAATCGGACGACTTCTCTCTGAACAAGGAGGGGTAAGCTGTTGTTGAGTATTGTGGTTGGGTTTTTATAACTTCATTTCTGAAGAATGTCATGGGTTTCAAAATAATGATCGTTTTCCCTCAGGCAGTGTCTCCTTGAGGGACATGTCACATCTGGCTGTCACAGTCACCAAGTATTACTCCACATGATGGAACACGACACGACTGAGCAACTGGTGGTAGCATGTTACACAGGAAATCTGGGGAAAGAAACACTTCCTCGGGGTGCACTTAAGCAAAGCTTTTCCCGTCCCTTAGATTTGAGGTATACGTACCCTAGAAAGGAACATGAATCTAACATTAAAACAATAACAATGCCTGTCGCAAATAAGATTTTGTTACACGGCTTTGGTTTAGCAGCAGTTTAGGATTTATTAATATTTTTGAGATAAATCACAAGATTAGGTTGTATAATTATTAACAGCACTTCATCATCAGCCAATTTAACTGAGAGATTCAGTGGAATTTGTTACAATCAAAATATTGACTTAGTTAAAGATTCAGGAATGGTAAGGGTCGCACAAAACTCACAGCAGGGTGGCACGCACAGATGGGGGTTAAATCAAATCACACATACAGCCAGGCAGACAAATAATCCTGAATCAAATTACACACACAGAGACAGACAAGTAGTTCTGAACCCATTGCGCACACACACACAGAGGTTAACCTATGATTAAAATTTCCTTTTCTGTGAGTTTCATAAATTGCTCACTTTTATGTGTCGGCATTCATCAACAGGCAGCCGGTGAACCTAGTGAAATCAGGCCTTTAAGTCCTCATGAAATCGTCGTCGGACGAACTTTCAATCTTTGTGAAATCTACGCTGAGAGGCGTCCCAGCTCGGGGGGAGGTACTGGCTCATGCAGCCTGCTGCCGTCCCAGAGAGCTCAAAGGGTCTCACTTTTGGATCGCTATTTATAGGACCTTGAGATGATTCACTTTGGTGAGTATTCTCCATTCTGGCCACAATTCGTGCTGAGTCTTTCTGGTAGTCAATTCAGGCAGCAGCTGGCCCAGGGGTGGCCAGAGAGTGTCTGATGCCCAAATCACTGCGCTTGTATCCAAGAGAGCAGCACAATGGGGCTTATCGTGAGATCTCAGAGTGGCCTGGGGGGCTGCATCACCACAACACCGAGGTGCACTAGTAGGTTCTGCAATTTTCTTTGCCCAAAAGATTCATTTTGGACTGAGGAAACAAATAAAACCTTCTTTTCTTCTTCTTCCCCACCCCCCCACCCTCTAATTCAGGAACTCAACTAAAAGTTTTGTTAAAGGAGAATATAAAAAGTGCACTCATTGAAATGAAGATTTGAGAAAACCAGCAAGAATCTCAGCCTCTTATTTTGTAAATATACACAAAATCTTGGCACTCGTCCATTTTTTCTTAACTGCAGCTTAAACCATAACTATTGTAATAGGCTTCAAGAAATGCCTGCATTGACATTTCTGTCTCCCAGGGAGGGGGCAATGGATGGAAATCATCTTATGCTACATCTGAGTAAGTCACTCAAGATTCCTTTGCCAGTCAGTGGAGATTCATCGCTCCCTAAAGCAGGTATTTAAAACAGGTCTGGTGATTCATGCTCTAGAAGTGCCTATGTTTCTTCTTGACTAGAAAGGGATAGCTGAAAGGTATAGGTGAAATGAAGCTATATATACAGTCAGGTGAGATGGATCCTACCACAGGGTATTACTATGACCTGAACTCATTCCAGAAAATAAAAGAGAAATTTTACCTTCACACACATTACCCACGCACACGCAAAAATCTAGAAGCCAAATTCAATCTCTTGTTCCTTTACTGAGCCTAGCATATTAAAATCCTAGTTTCAGTGAGAATTGCTGGAAGTTTTATCAAACCAAAGAGAAAATGCTGAAGGCCAAAGAGGGAAAAATACACCTTTTCATTTTTATTGTGCGTTTCTTCTCAAGGTAGAAATCCTAGTTGGAGTTAAGCCTTAGCACACGATTAGTTTTGGAGAAGACAAGGCAAAGCTTATGCCTAAATTGGAGCTTATACCTAAACACTGTGAAGGAAAGCTTTTGCTTTGGATTTATATAAATTTAGAATTCAGAGTGCTTAGAAAGAGCGTTGCTTCCAGCAGAGCAACTCTCAGGGAAGTAGCTTTTCTATACAAGCTTATGTCAGAAACATAAGCAATTTTATAACTGAAATAATTATGCAGTGATCCTGTTTAGGCTCCAGTGTATACCTATGACTTGTTAAATGGATCACTGCTTTCTGTGTTCTTGCCAAAATCTCTACTCCAGTTGCTTCCAAGCTCCCTCATCTACAACTACCACATACGCCTAATCCTGGAAAGTTGTTCAGACCTTCCCACCATGTTGGTGTGTCATTGTCTTGTAGTCTGCACGGCTGTAGAGTGTCTTCTCCTGTGTATGTTTCTCCTGTGGCATCCTGGAACATATGTAAATGTCTCTTTGTTGGCCTTGGCGTTCGGTGTACTACTCACCAACAAATCAATGTAACTGCCTGCTGCAGGAGGAACCTCAGAGCCTACCACAGGAGTCATGGCAGGTCAGATACCTCCAAAGAAGGACCCAAATCAGGCAGGACATTGCTTAGAGAGCTGCCTTAGCCAGCAGCAGGAAATGGTGGCCACCACGCAGCATCTGAAATGATGCACCTCCTCAGGCCTCTTCATGAGGAAGGAGCTGTACCTGCTCAGGATCCACCAGGCAGTGCCTGGCTTCAGCCTCTGTGCCTCAGGGCTGATGCTCCTCTGGCAGCCTCCAGGGATCCAAAGCCCTGTCCCTCGCTCTGAAGGAGCAGCTCTGCTCTCTGGCTATAGGAGAACCTGGCTGGAAATACTCATCCCTGCACTGAAGCCAACGTAGCAAGTGCCAAGAGCCTCAGGGCTGGCCAGGCAGGAGCTGTGAGTCACAGCAAGGCTGGTGGGGTCAATGGCCTGACAGGCCAGGACGCAGTCCCACAGGCCCTGAGCAAGAAGAGCAGAGCAGGTCCTGTGATGGCAAACAGGGTCAACCAAGAATGCTCCAAGGCTGCACAGCTGCACCACATCAGCACCAGCCCTGAGCCAACTCAAAAAAACCCCTGGAGGTCAAGGATGCGCTCAGGACCCTAACAAGGCAGTGACAAATAATGCACTTTTCATCATTGTTTCATACAGAGGTGCATCAATCCTGCAACCTGCTCCAAGTACCCATGTACCACTGCACTTGGTCCCTTCCCAGCTGCCGTTTTCACAGGGATGCAGGGATAGAAGCAGCCCCAGCCCAAGAGGGCCGTGGCCTCCACCTGCTCACCTTCACATCAGAGGAGCTAGAGAGAAGGTGCTCTCTGAGGGGCAGCAAGGGTTGGGTCAGATGTCAGCACTGCAGAGGAGAACCAAAAAATGAGGACTAAGGAGCTAAAATTCTTCCTGCCCCACAGCAAGTCAGTCTGGACCATACTCTCTTAAGATACCCTGGCCTCAGCTTGTTCCTTCATGATCCCATGAAATATAGAAGATGATGTAAAATAAGAATTTAACAGAGAAGCACTAGCCCAGCATGATCCTAGTCTCAGCAATTTAGCAGACAAAATGCATACATTGGGAAGGAGTGGTATCATTCTTTCTCTTAATTAATACTTTCTCCAGGCTGCAGCTGAGTAACAATGAAATGCAAAAACCCTGCCTTTGTGTAACACCAGGGTTAATATTTTATGCACAGTAGGAGTGAAGCAGGAAGAGAATGATATTATTTGTCTGCCAAGTCAGAAAAAATTGGACTATGCATAATTTTTTATATGTAAACAAAAACCCCACGTTACTCACTACAAGGTAAAAATAGGACTCGCACTGATGCACTACTACAGTGCTCTCACATCTTTCAAAGTTACGCTGTGCTAATGTGCAAATTACTAGCCAAATGGAATTTTCAGGAAGACATTTGTAATTACCATATCCAAGGCAAAGAGATCTGCACTTATTTTGCACTTTATTTTTGAGAAAAAGACTGCAAAAATTAATTTCAAGTGAAAATATAAGGAAATAACCGCTTTGCTAGACCAGGGCTACAAATCGCACTATAAATTAGTGCTAAGGAAATAATCGTGCCTTTCCACATGATAATTCATGTAAGGGCAAAAGAACTGGTCAAGGAATGGTGTCTTAGGGGGGGGCGAAAGCCCAAATCAATAGTGGAAAGAGAGAAGGAATAGATAACCTGTGGGGAAATATGGACATCTCAAAATGGTTGACTGAGGTTTCCATGAAATGGTCTGATCCCATTCAAATCTGCAAGTAATTGGTGACTACACCCTTCACATATAAAAGAAACTTCTGAAGATTTGCAGGACTATGAGGTTAAAGACAAGGCTCTAACCCAGGTGTAGCATTCCCTATGGAGCCACTCTTGAAAACATGCAACCCTAGAGTAGGTCCTCAGTTGATATAAAATTATATGCTTCTGAAGCAAGATCAACTCGCACCATCCAGGAATCTGCAGTGGAGGACAATGAAGATGGGGGGAAAAAAAAAAAAAAAAGGAGATAGTAACAGAAGATTTTGTCCCAAGAAAACTTAAACATCATAGCTCTAAAAGAAAATTTATGGATAGGTAGATGTGCAATAACACAGACAGCAAATAAACAAACAAACAAACCCCAAAAAGCTGTACAGTGAGGAAGTGCAGGTTGCTGAAATATTTGTGTAAGACATTACAATACCCTCAGGAGGTATTTGCAACATTACTGAAGTTGAGCAGGTAATCTGAGAACTTCAGCTCACATGCCTGCTGGAAAAGGGACTGAAAATCTGAAGAATTCAATTCCGATTAGGCTGCTGCTACCTTAGCAAAGAATTTGGTATTGTCTTCCTTGCGCACTCATATTGCTTACAGCATCAGAAATACTAGCACAAGAGTCTTCATTTTCATCTTAGCTGCTTTTCATTACCCAAGGTAATGAAAACCCAGTTGAAAACTATAATGGAGCATACCAGGAAGAGGGTAAAGGAAGCATACAATTCTGCTTATTATAGATTAGTAGCTAATATCCAAGCAGCCCAACAGAGATATGGAGAAAGATGTCATGCTTATCTTCTGTTTTCCTTTTGTGTCTCAAAACCCACCTGTCACCTGTGATCAGGTTATAAAACTGCTCTTCTTAATCACTTAACAGCCAGAAAAAAAATCCACTCCCACATCATCGCCTGTGGTAAAAAGCCTGCATAATTTGTGTCATTGTGTTTTGGCATATAAAGAAGAACGTATATCCTATCTTTATTATGAATGCTAGATTCTGTGATATTCTCCTAATATCCTATAAAATTAGATTTTCAGTATTGCTGAAAATATCCTGTAGTAGTTAAACAATTATAAATACTTAAAATCTCTCACTGACGTTCAGGAACAGCTAAACCTCACTAATTAACACCAATGCTCAGAGGGATCAAATTAGTGAATAACAGAACAAATACATGAACAAAGCAAGGTAATGTATCAACAAAAGTTGTTTGTTAATGTATTTGTTGAGAACAGTTTCATTTCTTATGCAATCATTTATGATTAGAGTCAATAAGAATACATCATCATCGTTGTTGTTGTTGTTATTATTATTATTATGGAAAAATACTTTCACAGGCACAAATGCCAATTTGTTAGAACTGAGACATCCTGTAGTAACATCTGAACGCAGGAGAAACATTTATGAAGAAAAAACGTACACCTCCCTAGCTCTTTGGCATCCTACCAAAGGTTACACTGCCCTGTTCACACTAGTGTCAGGCAGAAACACTGAGTCTATCTCCAGATAAACAGGCATTCCCACACCGCACAGTTCAGTGTTATCCAGGTATTAGCTTGGGTCCCAGATGCAATACCCACCCCATGTTTGCACAAACTTCTGCTTATGTGAGTTAGCCCAGGCAACGCTGACTGCCATACCTGTAGTGCATCAGGTTCCCGACCCGGCCGGTTCAGAACGGCCTTGTGCCATACAGTTGCATGTCCAGAGACAACCAGCAGCCTGGCAGCTCTCATTCAAGACTCCAGCAGAGATCTGCAAAGGCCTGAGAGCACCTTCTGCATCCTCTTGCTGTAAGTATGCATGTATAGCGATGGCAGGATTCCCTCATCTCCACGCTGGCCCCATGTACTGTCCCTAGGGCTGGTCCAAAATTAGCAGAGCAACAAATTTCCATTTTTCTAAACTAGAAATTTTAGTTTGGAATTATTTTTCCATAGAAACTGTATAAAATCCACATTTTTTTTAATTCCTGAAATGGTAGAATTTCAGGAGTTGGAGTGCATGATATGTTATAATGATACTGGTACACCTAAGCCCTGAAACTCAAACTCAAACTTACTAGTGTAGGACATCTGAATTTTCTTAAGGTGCCTGTGTTCTAAACTTGCTCCTCTAGGAGTGTCCGTAACTTTACCAGGTGGACAGTGACGGATCACACAACAGCTCCCATCTGGCATCAGGCACCTGTGTTACCTTTCAGACAGGGTAATTATTGGAAATCCATCTTCCAGAGGGATTTGAATATGAAAGGAATCTAAATGAAAACTCACTTTTATGTAAAAATGCAAGTTAGTAGAGCACAAGTTAGTAAAATTTTGCTTTAACGCTTCTTCCCAAGATTGCTAATCTGGCATGATAACGAAAAAGCAAAATAGAGACTATACATACAAAATAATACGACAAAAGCCGGTGATTAAATACAAATGTTGAGCTTCTACAATCACTGTACAACTTTCCGTAGAGAAAGCGCACCACTGAATTTACCTGCTCTTCTAGCAGCTCTGTCATAAGCCTGTGCTGATTTAGGGCCAAAAAAGGGAAATTGGTGGTGGAAGTTGTGCCCATGGAAGCTGAACAGGAATATAACTGGAGGATGTCTACACAGACGGACAGGGACTGTCCATGGCTTCTCTCTCCCATGCCCTAGCACTGAGCCACGAACAGCTTCACCCCAGGAACCAAACAGCTGTGTCTGTAAAACACAGAGCTGTGGGCAGCCAGAGCAGACACGGCTGTGATGCTCTGGACAGGAATGGGGCCCCGGCCCGGCTTGGCTTGCACCTTCTGCCAGCGATTTCTCTGCTGGATGACAGTACCGTATTAGCAAAAGCTGTTGCTTTGTCCAGGCTCTGAGCCCACCCAGCGGTGCTCCCCAGCCCGAGAAAAGAGCTCCTACGCACGGCAGGGCTTCACAGCGCCCCAGCAGGGATGAATTAGTGCACCTAAGCCTCACCCCTCTCTCTTCTTTATTAAACGGGGCATATGCACGGTCTGTAAAGAAACAAATTCGCCAGGGAAATTACTTTCTGCATCACTAACTTTTCCACAGCGTCTCCTTTCAGAGGCCTGAAAAGACTGCTACTGAGCAAACAAGCAAAAATAATTAACTTCTCTGCCCTTCCAATCGATCAGATGTGACCATCCTCCCTTTTTTCTGGCGAGGAGGAATAGGTTTGTAAAACAGCTTTTCTATAGTTTACCACTGGTCACTGCATGGGAAATTATGAGATCTACTGATGCAGAAAGAGCTTATAATTAACTATCTGAGATGTTCAAAAAGCTGAGCTGAAGGGTCAGAGATCTCAGCCCTTACCACATGCCTGGGGACAATGACCCGCTCAGTGACAGAGCCCAGCCTCCCGCTGGCAGCAGTCTGCTCTAGGAGGATTTAACCCTTACCCAGCGAAGTATTTTGCATGTGGAAACTCTGTTGCAATGTTCTAATGAAAAAGTTTGAACGAATGCAGGTTCGACAGTCTAGTCACACAGCCACAGAGCTTCCTCGATATTCACAGGTGATGTGCGCTGCAGCTCCCAAAACAGCTATCTGCCTCTAACCACCTTTTAACGTTATTTATTAAAGCAGGTTTGGAACTGGTTCTGTGCTGGTTTTGGCTGGGATAGAGTTAATTTCCTTCATAGTAGCTCACAGGGGGCTGTGTTTTGGATTTGTGCTGAAAACAGTGCTGATAACCCAGGGATGTTTTCGTTCCTGCTGAGCAGTGCTGACACAGAGCCAAGGCCTTTTCTGCTCCTCAGCCCACCCCACCAGTGAGGAGGCTGGGGGTGCACAAGGAGTTGGGAGGGGACACAGCCGGGACAGCTGACCCCTATATTCCATATCATATGACATCATGCTCAGCATATAAAGCTGGGGGAAGAAGAGGGAAGGGGGGATCCATTCAGAGTGATGGCGTTTGTCTTCCCAAGTCACCGTTACGCGTGATGGAGCCCTGCTTTCCTGGAGATGGCTGAACGCCTGCCTGCCCATGGGAAGTGGTGAATGAATTCCTTGTCTTGCTTTGCTTGTGTGCGTGGCTTTTGCTTTACCTATTAAACTGGCTTTATCTCAACCCACGAGTTTTCTCACTTTTACTCTTCTGATTCTCTCCCCCATCCCTCTGGGGGGGGCAGTGCACGAGCGGCTGCCTGGTGCTTAGCTGCTGGCTGGGGTTAAATAATGACTTCTGTTACAAATAATCCTCTCAAGATAACATGATTCTCTCTGTATGCAAAAAAAAGACATGGGTATCTTTGTTCTGAACAAAACCTTCTGTAGATTTTGACCAATGAATTGTGGAAATGACCGGGAAGTGTTTTATAATAACTGTTTCATACGAAAGTCGATGCTCAGTCACTGATAGTTCTGTGCTATGCCCTAGGCTGATCTATATTTTTCCTCATAATTATAAAACCAACAAGAATAATAGCTCCATTCTTCCAATGCCAATGCAGGAATTCTTGTAACTCTTCCATCCCCAGGTTTTAGCCAGAGAACAGGCAGAAGAGATCAGCAGTCACACAGACTGCTGTGACGCCGGTGGGGTTTTGCTCCCACTGTGTAAGATGTCACACATCTTACAGGCAATGACGGCACTGAGGGGTTTCTGGAGGGGTAGAAGAGGGCTGCTGAAGTGAAGGGGGAAGTAGACCCTCATTGGGGTTCGACGGTGGCACTGCTTTCTGGAAGCAGAAGGGGTGACCATGGCAAGTGAGAGGTTTAGTCATCGCCATGTGACCAAAGAGATTGTTTTCCTGTGGGTGTATCAGAGGTACCATCTGCAGATCTGAGGGAGGCAGTCTTGGAGAAAGAGACAAGAGGAGTGCTAATTTGGAGGATTTGGTATTTAGGTTGTGTGGTTGCGTGTCAACCAAGGCAGGGACAAAGGGACCCATTTCCCAAACTGTCTCAGTGCAAACAGGACGGGTGGCTTGCCTACTAGATCCCAGGGACTGTGGGGGCCAGCGTAACCTCACTGGTTACCTACCCCTGCTGGCTCTGTGGACAATGACTGGTTTTACTCGGGTATTGACTGCCTCGACATTTTAATTCCTATTTGTCTCTGACTCACGGAGTTTCAAAGCCTACATTCAGCCTGCACCTGATTGCTCTGTGTCTGAGGTACCTGGGGTTTTGCTTCAAAAGCGGTCAACCTTGAAGAAGACATGCTGTTGTTCCCTTAAAATTCAGAACAGTTCTGCCCTAGGTGGAAACACAAACACACTGTTCCTCATCTTTACAATTAAGACTGATACAAATGACGAACATCTTGCAGACTGTATTTATGGGTCTCAAACATTTTTCTCAAGTACCCGCATATCTAATTTCCTCTCTTCCAGTCTCTCTTTCTTTATATCTGTTTTTATCTGCAGTCTGTAGACCAGTACACCTGGTACATCACTTGTGTTGCCACCCAACTGAATTTGAACATACAATGTACAAGTTAAGATGGAGTCCAGTGTTATTAATCTTAAATAATCTGCCGTATAGCTAGTTATCTAGCCATAAACAATTACTCCAGAGCTGTTTGACAGACATAGCGCAACTATTAGTTCAATGGTAGATCACAGGCACTGGGGATCTGTGCAGAAAAATGCATTAGGAAAAAATCATTAAACTTGTATAATCTACTGAGGCCTACGTATTGCACTTCTGTGAGAAAGACATGGCCAGCCAAGTAAAAACCCGGGAAATACTAAGATACATTAAGCCGATGCTAAATAATATGGACATCTAGTGGTTCTGCAGTAGACATGCGAGTTCACCCACAGCTGGAGCTCACCAGAACTTCAGAAAACAAACAAATGCACAACATACAAACAAAACTCTCCAGTGGGAACTGGAAGAATTCAGCTACCTAGCTAGTGTTCCTATTGCTAGGGTGGGACACAACTAAGCCAAAGCCTCTTCCAGACAAAGTGCTGAACAAGGCAGACAAACTCTCCCTAGAGGAGAGTGACAATAATAGCGACATTCTTCTTTTTACTGTGGTCAAGCCTAGAGATGTATTACTGAGATCAAGTAGGATCAAGCCTGAGGGTAGGAAAGTAAAAACGTGTCACATTTCTCTGAAAAGTGTAGTTTCTTCTAAAAAAAAAAAAAAAAGAAAAGAAAAGAAACAACATATCCATAATATCTTTCCTTAGGAACAAACACAAGCAGCCTGGTGAAGAAGTTGACAACAGCCATCAGATCCCTGGGAACAGCACCAGAATTCACTGCTGACCCACTCTCTGTCACACATAGCTGCTAGGTGCAGAGGACAGCCTTTTGACAGGTATTACTTGAGGATGGTTATGTTATCTGTGATGAACAAGGCACTTCAACTATCCCTCATTGGCTTTTATGTAAGAAAAAATATTTCTCTCCCCCTTTCCCCCGACTGGAACAAGGAGAAAAATTATTATTTTCTAGATTTGATCCTTGGTGAATTAGAATTAATTATTACAACACTTAATTTGGGGTTTGGGGCGTTTTCTTGATTTGTTTGTTTTCTGTATAAACAAAAAGGAGGGGAGATTTTTCCAAGCACTCTACAACCACAGTGCCTCTGAAAACAAACAAGGTTTGTATTCCAAAGCTAGTTACACATCTTAAATAGCCTATCAATTGTATTTTATATACATACTTACTCAACTATATATGTGCATATGTATTCTGTATATAATGAAAGCCACAAATAGTGCAAGGCGTATACAATAGACCACTGTAATTTGAAATGTACAGCAACAGGCAAGGAAAGTTCCAGTCTTCGTAATGAAGAAGAAAATGATTGATTTGTCATTACTCAATCAAAAATCTTGATAGTAGAAACTAACCAGACAAAAAAGTATATACCTGGCATAACAGTGGTACCCAGAGACAGAATAAAGAAATGGACTCAGTTATTTCACATCATTCATAAAAGATTTTTCTTAGACAATCAATATTTTCATTATCAAAAGTAATCCTTTCATTAGATCATGTAAAATTCATACCCTGCATTTTCTTTCATTAACATACCATTATTTAGAGTTATCTGCAAATAGAGAAATCAATGTTTTTAAAAACCTGATGCTGAAAACTAAATTTAACTGACACTTTCCAGCTTGTATACTGCATAGGTTATTCTTTTCTTATCTGCCTTTTAATTACATTGATAAAATGTAATGGCCAATTGCAATCCTGCAATTTGGAGAAATGTTGCACTATCTTTCATTAGATGCCTTAGTATTTGTTGCTTATTTACCTCTCGCTCTAGTTACTGAAAAGATGGTTGTCCTTCCAATAACTACTGGTAACCCAATAAAATTATAAATGTCTATTTTTCCTCCAGTTATCAGGTAGAGTTGTATAGGGAAAAAACCCAAATTATTATAACTGTACAATAGCAGTGGGACACTCAATGCCTTTTGCAGCAAGCTCTGTACAGACATAGCAACCCAGTTTACTATTTAAATATGAGAAACAAGAAGTGGTTATAATAACTGAAAAAATGGGGAAAGATGGTAACAAAGAGGTAACTGCATTCAGCACACTCTTCAATACCAAAAAACCAAACATCAATAAAACAGAGTAATTGTCTAGCTCTGAGAATACCAAATACAACCAGCCAAGCATCAGCCACAGAAGAAGGGTTATTTTACCATTTATAGCTACTCATTTTATATTTGTTATAAAAAAGCTTCACTTCAAGAGAAGAATTTGCCACTTCTTTATATCACTTCTACTGGTAAGTGACAGTTTCTCAGCTTCTCTCAGATACTTAAAGGACAATTATCACAGTGAATGGCAATGAATGAAGGATGAGGCTTAAACCAGTACAAGGTTTAATGGTTCAATAACTCTTTTACTTTCATTCTATGAGCTTATAATTTTAAACTAAGCAGTTTGAAAATTATTTATTAGGGGATTATTTCAAGACTGTTGTAAAACAATTTCCTTGGACAGAAGAAGAAACTGAAATTGAATTGCAAAACCCCCCAAAAATCTAAATATTATATACATAGAGGCTTCGACACACCAGAATAATGCTTTACTGGGACAGCAAAACTCCCAAACATAAGGTGGAAGTGAAAGAACATCATTTCTTAATCACATCACACCACTTAAAGATAAGGAAAGGGCTCTGTCCCCAGCTTGACACACTATGTTATCATGTCCTGCAATAAATAAAATAGGGCAGATGATCTGGAGCAGGCAATTTGGTTTACTTACTAGGACTATTTCTGTGGGTAAATATGTAACATTCATGTTTGTTGGGCTCATTATATATTAGTACATTAAGTCTTTGACTTATTACGAAAAATTTAGTATCCCAGTAATAAACTGCACATTCGCGATATCTCTGCTATTGGTATTTTTTTCTTTCTGTGCTAGCCTTCTTAAAATTTAGCTTAAGTTCTTGTCTTGCAGTAACAGATGTTTAGAAATAAAATGCTTCTTCCAAGAAGGAGCATGGAAAAGACACGAACTCTTTATTTTGTGCAGCATTTGGGCTATGACTATTCACCCTTCCTGGATTCAGCTGGAGTGGTGAAGGACTTTGCGACTTCCAGCTGTTGCTTACTGGCCCTCTCTCTGAATTACTGTCCCACGGCTGGGTGTAAGCAGAGAGTAATTTTGCAAACAGCAGCCAATATCCTCATCTAAAGCTATTACTTAGAGCCTGTGAGTTGTTTTGCTGAGTACTTCCTCAACTGCTTCAGGCAGAACCCAGTCGATCACTTTAAAAGGGAAAGTCCATCAGGGAATGCTTATATGCACCACAGAGGTGAAAGGCAACCACTGTCCTTCTGAGTGGAAGGCAATAGCAAGCACTTGGAGGCAAGATCACCCTGTAGCACCACAGATGCTTGCTAAACAAACATCTATCAATTAGACATCTGGAAACGGTGTAGTAATTGGGCAGCAGCCATCTGTGAAGTTTCCATAGAGGAAAGCAAATTAGCAGGTTTCACACATGGGGGAGGTGAGCCACTAGAGCTCAGTGAGGAAACAGCTCTGTAGACACACATCAAATGAGGTGGGATTAAGGGTCTGTCCTCATGGTATCCTGTTCAACAGGGTGAAGATACTGCTAAACAAGCTTACTCGCTTATGGGAGCAAATCTAGCTATGGCAACATAATCTAATTATGCTAAGAAAGCCATCCTACCATGGAATGTAGATCTACCTTAGTTCCTCATCTCCAGTGCAATGCTCCTTTGAGCTGCAGTTTCAATATTGGCTTTGACTGGACTGTATTCTGCACAGTGTTTCTATATCTTGGGAAATAATGCCTGTCTTGGAGCAAAGAAAAATGCATTGTCAAAAAAGCCTGCTTACCAAAGGTATGCATTGCATAGTTCTTTTCAGGCATTATAGCTTCCTGGAGAGTATTTGGCCGTTTCAGTGCTGTTCTGCAAGATCGCTCCTGAGGGTTGCCGCAGTACAGCTGTTTAGATAAAGGACCACTCCAAGGTCACTTTTCAGAGCATCAGGACATGCTGGAAACACTCCACGAATAGCTACACTTCATATCATGTCTACTCCTGCATGCAACATCTATCCCAAAGCACCTGGGACATACCTGATATGGCCTTTTGGCATGTACCACCCATGCTGAAGCCTGGTAATGGTTGCTTCAGGCCTCAGTACCTCAGCAGTAATATGAATGGATATTATTCCTATCATACTTGCAAACTGGTGGGATCATAGCATCTTTCAGATGTGGGGTGACCAACAGCAGGCCTCTGATTTCTGGATGTGAAAAGACACTTTTCATAGCCTCCCGTCAGGAGCTAGAACAAGCCATCAATAAAAACAAACTCATTTCCAAGTCATAGCCTGCTTCAAAAGTGAGTGGAAGCTCAGGAAGGTAGCCACATACAATCTCTACCGATCTACAGGACTGTAGTTCAGTGAGGGAAGTTCCTCTAAAGCAATTTGGCATCAGCGACGTGGAGCTGGTTTAACTACCTGCATCCCCAACAGAACTGTTGCATATCAGAGATATAGCGTACCTAATTGTGCACGGGGTCACTGATGGAACAAACTTTCCCATCAAAATACAACTTTTCATTTTAAAGGCCTCACAATGTTACCTTTCAGAATACATCCCCAAATCAGCAACAAGGCGTCCATATGATCACATAGTGAATATTTGCTTCAACAACTCAAAACTCCATTAAACTTTAGAAAAGCACCGATTTTGAGCATCCCTGTGGTTTTACTTGACAGTGGATAGATACTTCTCCCAGACTACCTATTCCAGGAAAAGCTAGTCTCCTGGCTCTCCATCACAGCAGCATAGTCAGTAGTGCGGATGGATAGCTGCACCTTGCTGCTTGATGGAGGAGTCCTACAGCACAAACAATTTTGTACCACACCTAGGAAGTGCAATTATCAGATGCAAACAGAACACCAATACGTTGCTGCCACTAGATGGCAAAAAGCGCACATGGAAAGCAGCAACACGTTTCTGAGAGGACAACTACTAGTCTCCTCGCTCAGGGGACTTCGTTCCTTCCTCAGATGGCACAGGCAGGAAGGCAACAAGGCAGCTCAAAAGCCCTGTCCGAGCACGCACTGTGCCTTTGGAAAAGCTGCATTGGGTCCCAACGCTGCCTAATTACCCACCTCCCTCTGCACTGAGTTGTGTTGTAAAGCTAGCTAAAACAAACAAACAAACAAAAAAAAAACCAAACAGACAAACAAAAAAAGGCTGCAGCTGGAGCCCCCAGGGGGCATTGGGAAGCTTTGAGGACAGGGCTCAACAGAGTTCAGGAGTCTGGCTGCAAGAGACTGTGAAGCTCTGAGGAGAGCACAAAAGAAGGGGGCAGAGGGAAATCCTTAGCCATTTGGAAAGGTTTACTCCACAAGACTCCTTGTTGTCTTGTGGAGTGATTATGGGACACACCACATGATGTGGACAGCGACTTAACTAACATAAAACCACCTCACCCACCCTAGGCCTGGGGACAGACTGCACTGTAGGGGTCACCTGGGAAAACACTGGCACCAAACACTACAACAGCGATGGTGGTTTAGGATTTCTTTCCCAAACATAATGAGGAACAAATTCCCCAACCTATCTCCCCCATCTATACAGCACCATCTCCTTTGAACGCTAGGCTGGGCAGTGATTCCTACTGCCATTGCATCTCTGTGAACACAAAATGAGCTGTCCTTGCGGGCTGAATGACTGCAAGGCTCACAAGTTACATGGCAGCAAGGATTTGTTGGGTTTAACAGCCTTCGCAACACCTTGCAAAGCACAATGACACAAGAAAGAGCAGATTGAAGAGGCCCCACTCTCAGCTGCACTAAGACCATGCTAGGGCAATTAGAGGCACGTCAAAGGAAAGACAGCTTACGTTAATCTAATTCCTGATTAATACATCTTTGTCCTCCACAGCACTCAAGGACTAAATAGCACCTTCCTTGTGCTGACCCTTGTACCAACACAAAAGCGAGATGGTGCCCTTGATTTTCGTCACACTGCAGGAAGTTCAGGCCGCCTTTTGTTGGAAGGAAGCACATCATCCTGGAGCTCCGACATGGCAGGCTTGAAGCGATCAACGGGCACCCTGAGCCTGCTCTGACCACCCGAGCTGGGCTCTGACTCCACCTCGAGCCTCATTTCAGGGATGCGTGTCCTGAGGCACCTTGGCCACGCGCTGAGGCAAGTACCAAGAGCGGGTGAGGCAAGAGCTGCTCCAGCATCTGCCGCAGCCTTCAGCCAGGCAGGAGCAGCCTGGGCCCCTGCACTGGGGCACCCTGTCGCGGGGGCAGAACCCCCCCTCCGCGGGGCCCTCACAAGCCCCGTGCCGCGCACCTGGCCGCCCTCTGGGGTCGCCCTCACACCTGCCCGCCACACCTCTGCAGGCACGCAACCGGCCCGCACGGCGGCGTCACCCTGCCCTCTGTGACACCCCCTTGTGACGCCCCCTGGAGTGCTCACCGCCCTTGTTGTGCAGGCAGGGGGCTGGCGCGTGCCCTGCTGGCGCAGGGAGCAGGCGCTCAGTGCTGTCACCGCCGCTGTTGCAGCAGCAGCACATCCCCGGCTGGGAGCATCGTGCCTCCTTGCTCCCGCCTCGGGGTCTCCAGGCCGCGGCCACAGCTCGGGGCGAGCTCGTCTCTCTTGTGCCTTTTCTCCTCCTCATCCTCACCCTTGTCCTTATCCTTACCCTCGTCCTTGTCCTTGTTCTTGCCTGGGCCCTGGCAGAGTCTGCTGGGTGCCTCTTGCTGAGGATCACTCCCAGCGGGGCTGTGCCCACACCGCAGCATGCACCGGAGCATGCGCCGCAGCGTGCACCAATTCATGGGACTCTTCTGCAAGAAGTGGCAGCAGTTGCCTTCTGGCAGCACTTCTGGTCAGCCCTATGCTGCCACCACCACCAGTGCCTATGAGCTCCAGAAGGAGGACCTGGGCAGGCTGCACCACACAGCTGCCCGCAGCAACCCAGCCTGGCTGAGGCGGTGGCATTGGTGGCTGAAGAGAGTTGGCATCAACAGGCGAGACACAGAGAAATGGTGAGGGGCTTTGGCTTTCTGATGGGACATCATCAGTGCTTCTGGCAGGCATTGCTGCGGGAGGTTCTGAGCCAAGCTCTGCTAGTCCTTGGCAGCCCTCTCTCAAGCACAAGGAGCACAACTCAAGAGTCTACTGATCCAGCGTGAGCATCAGCATGGCACAATGAACACCACTGGCAGTTTTCAGGGTGCCGTGCAGAAGCATCTGCCCTTAAGGCATCGTGTGGGATCACATTCAAGCTAATCACTTGAAAAGCAAGATTTGCCCTGTCAGCTGGAAGAATGAATTCCAGAGCTTTTCATTGCTTGTAGCTGCCAGGTCAGCTTGAGTGCTGTTGGTAGTGCATGCTGCGAACTTGCCGCTTTGCTGTGGTCTCCCTGTGGGGTGGTTCTGCAGCTGCTCAAGCATCACCAGTTCTCTCCTCACATGAGGACAGTCGAGCAGTCGAACACCTTGCCCCAGGAATTTATGCAGCCTCCATCCATGGGGGCTTTTAAGACCAGAGTGGAAGGAGCCCTGAGCAGCATGGTCTGACATGGTTGTAGCTGAGTCTGCTTTGGGAAAGCAGTTGGCCTGGATACCTCCTGTGGTCCCTTCCAACCTGAATTCTCCAACTCCTCCATGTATTTGGCTTCACTTTCACTGTGCTTGTAGGAAAGGGGGAAAGAATTGGTTTGGGAGCAAGCAGGAATTAAAATGATGACAACACAGTGCCTCCAGAAGCGGGTATATTTCATATCACTTTTTGGATGCTTTAGGACTGCTCTTACAGTTGCCATCTTTGCTGGGGATATGAATGCAATCCAACTTCTTCTTTGGCATGGTGCTGATATTCTTATGATGATAAGTCTGGCTTCATGGCTGTGGATTATGCTCGTGTGTCTAGACATGTTGGGAAGATGGTTTACATGGTCATTAGAGGGGCTGAGTTGTCAGAGTGTCTGTGCTGATTTATGAACCGTTTTGGTAATGGCACCAAGGTTTGATGATATGCTGAGACCTTTATTGAAGCTGGGCTGTCGTGGTTTAGCCCCAGCCGGCAGCTGAGCACCATGCAGCTGCTTGCTCCCCTCCCCTTCCCTGGTGGGATGGGGAGGAGAATGGGAAGACAAAGGCAAAACCTCGTGGGTTGGGATAAGGACAGTTTACTGGGACAGCAAAGGAAGAGGGAAATAACAACAACAGTACTTAACAGAATACACAAAACTGGTGATACACAATGCAGTTTCTCACCCAACAACCATACAACTCAGACCACACACTCAGACCTGTCCTGAAGCTGGACTGTCCCTGAGCCACGCGTCCTGGAGCCGCTCCACCCCTCCCCGACTAGCCTCCCTTTTATGCTGAGCATGATGTCGCGTGGTATGGAATACCCCCTTTGGCTAGTTTGGGTCACCTGTCCTGGCTGTGTCCCATCCCAGCTCCTGGTGAAAATTAACTCTATCCTAGCCAAACCCAGGACATGGGCTCAGTGATGACTTCTGATAAATCTCCTTCCCATGTCAAAAGTGGATGTGGGAATTGAGGAGAACTTACACCCACAATGCTCTTTTAGAATTCCCGCATGTGTTGCTAAGTGCTATTCAACCCCACTGACTAGGAACTACCTGCCTTTTGTTTCAGTTGGGATCTGAATTAATGTAGCATCCTGTGGATGTAACACCCTTGCAGTTAGATGTGAATCTGCCAGAGGGCTTGTTATAATCCCTATGGAGCAGTTGTTCATCAGTTTAGATTGTAGCCAGCAGGGCTGAAGTGCTTCACAGATACCAACATGCATCTAGAGAATGAACATGCCTGAAGCGAATATTTCGTCATGTAATGTACCAGTACAGGTTAAGGGTTGACCTGCTGGGAAGCAGTACTGCGGAGAAGGACCTGGGAGTCCTCATGGACAGCAAGCTCTCCATGAGCTTGGCTTCGTGGCCAAGAAGGCCAATGGTATCCTGGGGTGCGTTCAGAAGAGCGTGGCCAGAAGGTCGAGGGAGATTATCCTCCCCTTCCGCTCTGCCCTAGTGAAGCCACATCTGGAGTTCTGTTCTGTGTCCTGTTCTGGGCAACCCAGTAGACAACAGGGAACTACTGGAGAGAGTCCAATGTAGGGTTACAAAGATGATGAGGGGACTGGAGCATCTCTCTTATGAGGAAAGGCTGAGAGAGCTGGGTCTGTTTATATATGAATATAAATTCATATATAAAATAAATAATATAAATCTGAATATCTGGAAAAGAGAAGACTGAGAGGGGATCTTATCAATGCTTATAAATATCTAAAGGGTGGGTGTCGAGAGGATGGGGCCCAACTCTTCTAGGGGCTAGACTCTTCTCAATGGTGCCCAGTGACAGAACAAGGGGCAATGGGCACAAACTGGAAAACAGGAAGTTCCATCTGAACATGAGGAAAAACTTCTTCACTTTGAGGGTGACAGAGCACTAGCACAGGCTGCCCAGAGAGATTGTGGAGTCTCCTTCTCTGGAGATATTCAAAATCCACCTGGACACAATCCTGTGCAGCCTGGTCTAGGTGATCCTGCTTTAGCAGGGGGGGGTGGACTAGATGATCTCCAGAGGTCCCTTCCAACCCCTCCCAATCTGTGAATCTGTAATGGTAGTGCAAGAGTAAGGTGTGAGCGTTACCATTTCTCAGTTGGCAACAAAATGGAATAAGGAATGGCTGTTGCTCTCCTAGTCAAGTGTGTATGCAAGGATGCGGTTGTTTCTACCAACTCTTATTTCCTCTCTTTCTGTATATATCCTTAGTAAGGTACCGATGGAAAACACAGATGGTGAAAAGACAGAAGAATCTTCTGCAGGTGGTGCAGCAGACAAGGCAGTTCTCAGCACCTCCCGCCCAGTGAGAACTGCTGACTTTACACACGCTGCAATTGCTCAGCACAGAGGAGGTACGATCCTTAACTGCGGAAGGGCCGATGAGGAAAATCGCTGTGGCCTGTAGTAGAACTGTCCCTCATCTTCTGGATGCTGGGCTTGGACGATGGGAAAAAGCAGAGTGAGATAAACACTCACAGTGTGTCACTTCTTACCTCCTTTGTAGGTGCCCTGCCAGCAGGAGGAGCAGAGCAAGAGGAAGATGCTGAATCTCTCAGGGATTTCGAGGTACTTTCTATGAGGGATGCAGTGGGGTCCCCCTTGGTTCACTTGCTTTTGGGCTTACTTACCTCTGAACTTGTTGACCTCTGCTGCTGCTCCTGCAGCAGTTACATTTGTAACTGGAGACCCTTGAAATACTCGTGCTCTAGCCAGCTTTTCACGTAGGACTGGGACGAAGGCAGGTCAAGCTAATAACCTGGGTCTCATAGCAAATGGCCTTCGAGTCGGATTTCTAGTATAGTCTAGAAGCGGTGAAGATTCCCCCTGCTCCCCCTTGGTAGCATAGCGGTGCTTAGCTGAGAAAGATGGGGAGACAGAGGTCATCAGTTTTGCAGGTGCCTGCTGGTGGCAGGCAACAATTCTTGTCTTTGAATTCACTCTGAACACTGACCTAATTATGTAAGCTAAGTAAAAGCATGCCTCAGTCTCATGTTCTTACCAAGTTCTTCATGCTCATGTAAAAACATTTCTTTAGGACTGGGTCACACAGCTGCAGCAGAAGCTTGCTGATGCTCTTAAAAAGCAATCTATGTCAGAAGCTTCACTGGATGTTACTATGCTCTACAACCGTGACCTGGAGGAAGACAATCTGTGCTTGCAAAAGGAATTGGACACGGTTGAAGCTGAGGTATGCAAAGCCTGTCACTATAAGAATAAACCTGTGGGTGGCTGTTTCTTCCTGTACACTATGAAAAAGGCCAAAACAGTATTCCGGCAGCCAGTAGGAGAGAGATCTAAGGAAGTTAACAGTGATACCCTGTCATAATTCACAAAGCCAGTGAAACCTTCAGCCAAGTGGCCTCCTTTTCCTCTTCCAGAGTGCAAGACAATATTACGTGAATCATCAAAAAGCCACCTGGTTTCTGTTGCAAGTAAGAGACAATCTTGCTCCTCAACCCCACAGCAGAAGCTCTTGTTCAGGCTCTGGGGTACTATTGCAGCAATGTCCTTTCTCTTCCCTTCTTCCTCCCCTCCCCTGGTGATAAAAGCAACCTGCCCTTTGGGGAGCTCCTCACAAACTGGAGGGGCAAGGCAGTACATTAGGAGCAGCCTTATGGCAGCTAGGTACAAACAGAGCAGTTCGTTCTCTCTCAAAACTCACCTCTGCTCTGAGGCATGATTTCCCTGGTCAGGATATTGCACTCTCTCTATATTCTCCTTATATGTAGCTTGCTAAATACATGTGAAGGTCATCTTTGGTTTGGGTGCACAGCGTGTAAAACAATGTGAACCTTCTTCATGGTTGAAGGAACGTTTTTTAAGGAGTTGTTAGAGTTTGGGGTTTTTTTCAATAACACAGGTGTCAGAACCATCTGGATTGAACTAAGCAAGAAGCAGAGTTTGTTTGTAGGTGGTGTGTTTGCACTGTATATCCAAAGCAGCATCTCACCACCTTTTTTTTCTCCCTTCTTTGGGCCTGCTGTAACTTGCTGTCCTTAAGCAGCTTTCTTGCAAGTGAATTGTAAGCTGCTTTCTGAGGTGGGGACCTCCTTTTGCAGTGTTCTTACAAAAACTGAAGTATAGAGGCCTCACAGTTCTGAAACAGAGATCATCTTAAATCTCCTTATGAGGGAGCTGTGGGTTCATTTTAGGAGAAGGAGGAACTTTTCTAATTCCTGTTTTCATGGAGGAGCAGACAAGTGGATACAAAGAGTGTCACAAGCCACTGAAAGGGCAGCAGGAGCAGTGTCGGTGCTTAGAACCGTGCTAATAGGAAATCAGTGGAGGGATGGGAGAGGCCAGTATAAAGGATGATGAAGTAACACGGTTTGTGTTCCTTTGCTAGTAGAAGAGAAGGTTTGAATGTATTTGAAATGATTACAGCTCTTTGAGTAGAGGGAATGTGCCGATATATGCAGCGCTTGAATTCTTCAGCAGCAGCTGACTCCTCTGTATAAGCTCACCTGACTACTCTGGATTCCTACTTTGATTTTACAGTTGCAGGAGTTGGAAGAACAGCGTCTTCAGTCTGAGCATTGTGTTCGTGACTTGAAGACTGCCTTGGATAATAAGGAAAGAGAAGTCACAGCTTCTTCCCAGAAACTGCAGGACCTCCTGTTGGCATCTTCAGGGGCTAATACTACTGTAAAACAACTGGAAGAACACGTGCAACGGTAAGAGAGTAACACAGCGAAGCAAGGTGTCTGTCGCTTTCTGGGATTGTTCAAAAACAGCAGGATAGCCTTGTTGCATTACAGCAAGTTAAAACACAAATTTGAAAGATGCTTTTGGTTTAGATGATGTTATTTCACGCTGTTCTTTCAGAATTGGTGCTCTGGTGGATTTGCGTAATAAGACCTGTATTTCTTTTTAAGCCTTGAAATTGAAAATGCCAGATTGGAAGCCACAGTCCAGCAACAGAGCAGTAGGATTGAAGCCCTTCAGAGAGACCTGCAAGCTTCTGCCTCAGTAAGCTGATCATAAACTTCCCTTTTTTGTGAACTCCTGAGCCTAGTTACCTGTTTCTGTGGGGAAATCTTAAGATGAGATTTTCCTGGAAAGCCTAGGGAAACTCAGTTCCTGCGTGCCATATGACATCATGCTCAGCAATAAAAGCTGTGGGGAAGAAGGAGGAAGGGGGGGATGTTTGAAGATATGGCATTTGTCTTTCCAAGCAACCATTACATGTGAAGAAGCTCTGGTTTCCTGGAAATGGCTGAAAAACTGCCTGCCGATGGGAAGTAATGAATGAATTCCTTCTTTTGCGTTGCTCGCTTATGCAGCTTTAGCTTTACTTAAGAAACTGTCTTTATCTCAAACCATCAGTTTTCTCATTCTTACCCTGCCAATGCTCTCCCGAATCCTGTCGGGGGGGAGCAAACAAGTGGCTATGTGGTGCTTAGCTGCCTAATGGGGTTAAACTATGACAGATGGATAGGATGGATGTTGGGGCCAGGAGGGAGATCTGTGGTTGAAAGCTGAGAGAGGAGACTGGACTTGGGAGATCTGTGTTGCTTTGTCACAGCTTGCCCTTGAGACCATGTGAAGGGTCCCTTTCCCACCTGTGAATAGGCGATGGTTCGTTCCTGCCACACGGTGGGGCAGAGGTATAGAATAATTAGGTGAGGTGATGCTGTACAGTAGCAGGCAGAGCATTTTCTTGCTCTCAGATGATAGTACAGTTGCTACAGAAGTCGTGAGGGTAGGGTATTTTCTGTGGTGGGCACTAGAGGAATTATTATTTTATAAAGTAGGTATCATTATGCACTCTGGAGGACCTTTGGAAGAAAGTTGTAGGGTGATTTTGTGTGTGTGTGTGTATGCGTGTCTTCTTATCCCCCAAAGCTGTAACCTCATCTTATCGCTTTTAGAGTGTTCATTCTTTCCTCCAGCTTCAACTCCTGTTCTTGCTTATGTTTCCCGAGGTGTGTTTTAGATTTTGGATGGGGAGCAGAGAGCTTAGGCCTGTTTCTATTTCAGTTACTGCATTCTATTTCAGAGTTGTCTTTCCGGTCACCTTAGGTTTTTCTTTTGCCACTGTTGCTTTCACAGATGCAAAAGCAGAATCTGCTGGCTTGGACATCAAAGGACTCACACAGCACGTGGGAAGAGCAATTGAAGTCAAGATACTACCTTGAAGAGCGTGCTGCTCAGAATGACAGGGAAAAGGCTCAACTTTTGCAACAGGTGAAAATTCTCCAGATGCCTATCCAATATCCAGGAGAACTGTGTTCACCTTTTTGCCGAGTTCTTACATGCTTGGCTTTTTCTGTTACCCCTGCCATTCAGGTGCTGAGTATCTTGTCATTTGGGGGTCACACAGGAAGCAACAGAGAGAGACAGCTTCTCTGTTGAGAACGCTAGATGCACATACCACACGTAGATACTGTTTTTATGCTGTGTGTGTCATGGATCTTTTCTATTTTGAAAGCACGACAGTAAAGGACGGCCAGTGAAGAAGCTGATAGTGGGGATATGCAGAGATGAAGTGCATCTGTGTGAAGAATTGAGAATAAACTTCAAACTGCAGAAGGACTGTGAGAGGTATGTGTTTTTCGTATGGTGAAGAGGTACCCCTGAGTAGAAGTCAAGCTGTATTGAACTTTACCATAAAAATAGGTGTACATAACTGTTTGTGAGCAAATTCAAGCCTCACGTTAGTTCTTGCACGGCACTTCTGTGCATGAGCCTATAGTATTCAATAGCTGCTAAATGAAATGCAAATACAGGTTGCCCTGCAGACATCCCGGGGGGAAGGAAGTCTTTTATTCCTCTTTTCAGGTGTGTGTTGGGTTTGCATGGCAAGGTTTTGGTAGCGGGGGGGCTACAGGGGTGGCTTCTGTGAGAAGCTGCTAGAAGCTTCCCCTGTGTCTGATAGAGCCAATGCCAGCCAGCTCCAAGACGGACCTGCCGCTGGCCAAGGCCAAGCCAATCAGTGCCTCTGTGATAACATATTTAGGAAGGGGAAAAAAAAACAAGTTAGAGAGAGCTTTTGTAGCCGGAGAGAGGAGTGAGAAGATGTAAGAAACTCTGCAGACACCAAGGTCAGTGCAGAAGGAGGGGCAGGAGGTGCTCCAGGCGCCGGAGCAGAGATCCCCCTGCAGCCCGTGGTGAAGACCATGGTGAAGCAGGCTGTCCCCCTGCAGCCCATGGAGGAAGGATGAGGGGGTGTAGAGATTCCACCTGCAGCCCGTGGAGGACCCCACGCCGGAGCAGGTGGAGGCACCTGAAGGAGGCTGTGGCCCTGTGGGAAGCCTACGCTGGAGCAAGTCCGGGCCGGACCGGTGGACCCGTGAAGAGGGGAGCCCACGCCAGGGCAGGTTTGCTGGCAGGACTTGTGACCCCGTGGGGGACCCCACGCTGGAGCAGTTTGCTCCTGAAGGTCTGCACCCCGTGAGAGGGACTCCATGCTGGAGCAGGGGAACGATGAGAGGAGTCCTCCCCCTGAGGATGAAGAAGCGGCAGAAACAACGTGTGCTGAACTGACCGTAACCCCCATTCCCCGTCCCCCCTGTGCCGCTGAGGGGGAGGAGGTTGAAGCCGGGAGTGAAGTTGAGCCCGGGAAGATGGGAGGGGTGGGGGGAGGTGTTTTAAGAGTTGATTTTATTTCTCATTCCTCTACTCTGTTTTGTTTAGTAATAAATTAGATGAATTCCCTCTCTAAGTTCGGTCTGTTTTGCTCGTGACGATAATTAGTGAATGATCTCTCCCTGTCCTTATCTTGACCCACAAGCGTTTCATTATACCTTTTCTCCCCTGTCTAGTGAATGAGGGGAGTGAGAGAGCAGCTCTGGTGGGCACCTGGCCTCCAGCCAGGGTCAACCCACCACAAGGTGAAATTTGGATCCTCTGAGTGATTTGTGGCACAGGAATGCTGTTTTTTCTCAGTCATTGCTGGTGTATCAAGCACATTAAAGATCAAGCAAGCCACATCTGCGCTGTCATCATAAGAGTATGTGAAAAAGGCCAGTTGTTCCATTGCTTCATTGTTTTCTTGACTCATTTGCTGTGTAGGTTGATTAGCCTTCTGAGCAGAGCTATGAAGAAACTGAGAGTGTATGAGGGGAGAGAAGTGGAGGCCCCCCCCATTGTTTATAGGAAGAAATGAAGAACAACTGCTCTGAAATGGTCACTGAAGGTGGTAGATGAAGAACAAAGGTGAGCTCTGGTTTGTTTGGAGTTTTCTTGGTGATTTTCTTTTGTTGTGGGGTGTTTTTTCCTCTTTTGAGACCTATATTACCCTTTTCCTAGACTTTTTTGGTATAGTCAATTATCTGTTCTCTTCTTGATGCTCTTTCTGTTGTAGTAGTAGTGACACTGCTGTAGTTGTCATCATGGGTAAAAATGAATGTGCAGAGCAGTATCTGCAAAGGCACGTCAAGGGCGAGCCAAGAGTTGAAGCAAGGCTGGCAGGGCCTGTGAGCTCATGGGCCAGGGAGCAGTCCCACAGGCCCTCACCCAGAAGAGCAGAACAGGTCCAGTGACAGTCAGCGGGGCCAGCCAAGAGTGCAGATCGCCAGGCCCATCCAGAGGGACAGGCAGGTCTGCAGTCCTACCAGGACATCATGTCCGCAGGTGAGGGTCAGGGCTGACAGCCATGTGTTCCAGCACAGGCCTGGCTGCAGCTTGAGGCTGTGGCAGCATCTTCTAGGCCTGACAGATTAATTCCTTTTCTGGAAGAGAGGCAAGTAACACCATCATAACTCGGAACCACTGTATGAAGTTGGCTTTGCTCAAGATCAGCCCTTGAGCCCCGTCTTAGGCACCAGTTGAGCAGGAGGCAGCTCAGGTGTTGGTTTTTTAAACAGTGCCATTGCTTCCCAGGGCACGATGCGGTGAGGTGATGCAGAAAAACTTCTCAAACTTACTGCTCACCAGTAGCTGCTGTCTCAGCCCATCTTTCCCTTGTTATGGGGACCCAGAAGCAGAGTTCCCAGAAGTGCTGTTGTGGTTGTTCTGGCTGGTCAGTAGCATGTAACCTTTTATGTACTTCTCTGCTTGTTACTCAGATGTGTTGCTAAAGCAGCCCTGTTGCAGAGCTACTTTCATTTTTAGAAGGTATTCTTGTGGAATGAGTCAACTGCCTCTCACTGTTTTCACAGCTGACGAGATGGCATCATTACCCATCAGAAGATGCTGGAGCAGAGAAGTCCCAACTCCAGAAAACAAGGAGCGGTTATACTGAGAGGAAAGGTTTCCCTTCCACCTGCTAATTTAGGGACTGGAGTTGCCAGGCAGTGAGGAAGAGCAGCCATGGCCACCACACTGGCAGGAAGATGACAGTTTTGTGCTGCTACCACCATCTAATGCCAAATATGTTGTTCCAACTTGATGTTTAATAAAATGTGTAATCCAGGATGCGTCTTTATTTTCTTCCGTTCCCCCTGCTGGTCTCGCTTCTCCCGTTCCCTTTTCATGTGGCTGTACACTCTTACTGCCTCCGCTTGCCTCTGGTACAGACAAGGACCCGTCTGATTGCTGCAAAATGATGATGGCTGCTAGAACTGTTGTGACATTTTAGCAGAACTGCTGCATTTTGTCATAGAATTTGAGTTCTTTGGCCCTAGCTGGTATGGATGATGAGTCATATTTTTGAAGGCTTATGCAGGCTTTCTTCCTAAGCAGGCAGTTAAGACTTCTCTCTCTGACCTTGGTCTGAGTGAAAATCAGTCGCGCAGACATCTTCGCTTGTGAGAGAGAAGCAAGGCCATAAGTCCAAGCAAGAGCTCTCCTCTGCTCACTTCAGCTCTGTTCACAGCTGCAGCTCGTCCTGGAGGCCAGGCAAATGCCCAGCACACATCTCTCTCCTTTTCCTCCAGGGAGGCTTGAAGCACAGTTGTGTGGACTAGAGTTGAGGAATTGCTAATTATCAGTTCCCAGGCTCTTCCTCTGGTTTAGAGCAATCCTTCTTGTGGTCTGGGCAGAAGGTAGTGGGTGAGCTTCTGCTAGCCAGGAAACACTGGCAAATCCCACAGGTTTTGATCCCCTGGGAAGCTGACCAATTTGTAGCCCACAGAGGGAAAAGGCATTCAGATATCTCTCCAGCCTGCACCACAGCAGTCAAAGAGAAGTTCAGCTTTTGGTACTTTCTGGCATCTCTCTGCAGAGAAAGCAGGTGCAGAACATCTTGCCCTTCACTTTGAGTTGTCCCTGTGATAAACTCAGATGTGACCTGTTTTCAGCTTTGCTCCTAACCTGCCCTGTGCTGCCATGAGGCTGAGGCTGTCAGTCAGAGGGGAAAGTTCTTGGCTGGTGGAGCCGCAGAATGGAAATTCAGCATTGGCATCTGGCATAACAGGTGTTGATACCAGTTACAGTGGGGTGGGGGGTGAGGCAGTAGAGAGAAGTCCCGTCAATTTTTTCATGTTAAAGTCCATCTCCAGTGTCACTGTGGGGACTCTTGATAATCTCAGAGATGCCATGGCAGTTGGGGGAGGCTCCTGAGGCCTGGAAGACAAGAAATGTCCAGCACTGATGTGGGGATCTTCACAGCAAACTGCATTGTGCACACGAGACCTGCCCACACGCAGTACCTCTTGTAACACCACAGCTGTGTCTAATATACCACCCAAAGACTGACCAGACAAATTTGAATAATAAAATCCTTTTATTAATAATTTTTTGCTCTTACAGCCAAAATAAAACAGGAAATATCTCCAGTGATCCTAAACTTTCAAGTGCGGGCCTGCTTTTATTTAGGCAGACCTCCTACCCAATGTAATGAGCATTTTGCCCAAGTTTGGCCTACTCTTAGCTTTAATTTTTGTCTTTGGCTACATGCAACAAAGAAAAACACTGCAGAATGTATTCAACATCTGCAAGCACAAAGGCACAAAGATGAGATCAACCTTCTTAAATACAAAGTCATGGTGTTAGGCGTGATGGCACCACTCAAGAATGGCCATACATTTAGCCAAGGAAATCTTGACTTCCAACTCCTGATCACGAAGAGCCTTCTGGAACTTCTCCACTTCCCCGGCCATTTCTTGTTCATCTCACCTGTGCATCTTCTGAGCTGCTGAGATAACACCCCAGAAGCAACGGTCAGTGAGCAACCTCTAGGTTGCAGTACCAAAGTATCTGTTCCTTATGATAATACCCTTGCCACTATCAGCTTATGCCTTCTCTGCTGTGGGCCAGTACAGATGCCTGTGCTACTACATGCAGAACCAGGATTGTGGAACTGCTCCAGCAGAAAGAAATTAGTCTTTCTCAGCCAAATTAGTTTTCTACCATGCTATTCTCAGGTCAATGCAGAAGGCAGCATGAGAGATACAGCAATCAGCTAGGAGTGCTAGCAAGATGAGACAGAGGCAATGAAACCATTCTTCTATGGCTTCTTGGTATGAGAACAGGAGAGGCCTCAAGGTAGCAAAGATCTTTTTGTAATGAATTTCATTCAGGAAGGCTCAAGGGAGAAATCTTATCAGTCGAGGGGAGGGGGCAGTAAAGAAGAGCAGCAGCCTTTTGGCATCCAGTGGCAGTCAGCTGAGAGGCAATGGCCACAAACTGATATCTGAAATGCAGGAAATTCCATTTAAACATAAGAAAAAACATTGTTAGTAGCAGGTATATACTCATAGGACATGATTTTTACAAAATCTTGAGAATAACCACATCAGTAGGAATGCTACTCTGTATTCCTTCGGGAATTGAAATCAATCCTCAGTGCATTACAGCCCTATTTTTAGCAGACGTTCCTTATTTTCTTATGGTTTATAAGTTTTAAGTAGTTTAATTAAAAGAAGGAAGACAAAAGTTTTCTTTTTCTTTGCAATCAACTAAAATGTAACTAAACCTAATAGATCCAATTATGATCTACTTGGACTCAAGTGTGTTATTGTGGACCCATTTCAATGGTAACTGTATACTGGTTGCACAAAAAGTGTGAGCCAGTGAATCTATGTGGTTCTGAATATGCTAGTAAGTCTCTTCTCTTGCACAGTAGCTCTATTACTGTATTGAAAAAAAAAAAATAGCATTTCTTGTTCATCACTTAGAAGAAGCCAAAAGAAATCCATTCCACATTCTCAATAGAAAGCTAGCTGTTAATCCTACTGTGTGCACGTGTGCATGGGTGTGTTGGGTTTGCATGGCAAGGTTTTGGTAGCGGGGGGGCTACAGGGGTGGCTTCTGTGAGAAGCTGCTAGAAGCTTCCCCTGTGTCTGATAGAGCCAACGCCAGCCGGCTCCAAGACGGACCCGCCACTGGCCAAGGCCAAGCCAATCAGTGCCTCTGTGATAACATATTTAAGAAGGGGAAAAAAAATCAAGTTAGAGAGAGCTTTTGCAGCCGGAGAGAGGAGTGAGAAGATGTAAGAAACTCTGCAGACACCAAGGTCAGTGCAGAAGGAGGGGCAGGAGGTGCTCCAGGCACCGGAGCAGAGATCCCCCTGCAGCCCGTGGTGAAGACCATGGTGAAGCAGGCTGTCCCCCTGCAGCCCACGGAGGAAGGATGAGGGGGTGTAGAGATTCCACCTGCAGCCCGTGGAGGACCCCATGCCGGAGCAGGTGGAGGCACCTGAAGGAGGCTGCGGCCCTGTGGGAAGCCCACGCTGGAGCACGTTCCTGGCCGGACCAGTGGACCCGTGAAGAGGGGAGCCCACGCCAGGGCAGGTTTGCTGGCAGGACTTGTGACCCCGTGGGGGACCCCACGCTGGAGCAGTTTGCTCCTGAAGGTCTGCACCCCGTGAGAGGGACTCCATGCTGGAGCAGGGGAACGATGAGAGGAGTCCTCCCCCTGAGGATGAAGAAGCGGCAGAAACAACGTGTGCTGAACTGACCGTAACCCCCATTCCCCGTCCCCCTGTGCCGCTGAGGGGGAGGAGGTTGAAGCCGGGAGTGAAGTTGAGCCCGGGAAGATGGGAGGGGTGGGGGGAGGTGTTCTAAGATTTGGTTTTATTTCTCATTCCTCTACTCTGTTTTGTTTAGTAATAAATTAGATGAATTCCCTCTCTAAGTTCAGTCTGTTTTGCTCGTGACGATAATTAGTGAATGATCTCTCCCTGTCCTTATCTCGACCCACAAGCTTTTCGTTGTACTTCTTCTCCCCTGTCTAGTGAAGGAGGGCAGTGATAGAGCAGCTCTGGTGGGCACCTGGCCCCCAGCCAGGGTCAACCCACCATAATGGGATACGGTGTCAATGTCAGACTGTACTGAGATCAAGTAAAACTGCCACCACAGGACTCAGCATACCCACTGCCCGTACAGCGTTTCCAGAGGTGGCACACCAGAAGCACCACCACAGCTCCTGCTCTCCACCTAGAGGGAGGAAAACCTGTTACAGTCACTGTCTGCAGGATGCATGTAACTACCCAGTTCTCTTCAAAGTCTCAGAGCAAGCAATGTGGAGAAATGCAATCTTCCCAGACAGCTTTTCTGAGTTATACCACCCCTCCTATAAATACAGCAGTTGAAAAGCAGGTGTACTAAACCAGATGATTAGAAGCATATGGTTATCAGCCCAACAAGTCTTTACTGAATTTTTTCCTTCTTGGGAAACAAAATACAAAGAATGATTTAATAGGGGGAAAATACAGATTGGAAAAAGGGAATTTTAGACTGCCATTCTTTTACTTCAGCACTGAAAAATATTTTGTGAGCTAAATTGTCCAGCTACAGTGAATCACGTCAAAGGAAAGGTGTACCTTTAGCAGACTAACTCAAATACCAAGGCTTATGCAACACTTAAGCCACTTTTAAGCCCTATTTGGAAATCTTCCTGTGGTACACGGGTGTTGTGCAGGGCACCAGAACAGGAATGAAACCTTTCATGCAGACAGGAGTAGAAACAACAGTTACTAGATGATATTGAAACTGCTACAGATAAGCTACATGGAACACATTGAAAGGACAAAGCAACACAATAGGAAATACCAATACCTCAAAAAAATCCCCCCAATAAAGGAACTATTTAAAAAAAATAGAAATGGATTAAAACTAAAACAAAAACTTTGGGTATCTTCAACATCACCCACGAGCCAAAGAGATTCAAGAAATAGTACAAACAAAGATCAAAAAGCTGGAAAAAATAATGCAAACAGCTGTTAATTGGTTGTGAAAGATTCTAGCTATTCATTTTGCATCCTTTTTGGCTAATAATGAACAGTTCCTGTTGTGCCCACATAACTATATCTATAGGCCTCATCAGCACCCTCTTCTCTTCTAAGCGTGAAGGCAAATTGCAGCCCAAACAGCTACCAAAGTCCCTACCAGCTAAAGCTGACTCTCTCATCACAGGGGCTTGTATTAATACCATTCTGAAACATTTGACATTTCATAGGGACTGTAGGGGTCTCCTGGTCTTAGTTGGGGAGTGACCTGTAAAAACCACAAGTTTTTGTGGCTGAGCACGTGTCCACTTCAAAAAGGACTTGAGAAGAAATACTTCCTCCTGGAAAGAGCATAGAGATGCACTGTGCTTACCCTATATTGCCATCTTGTAAATAAAATCCTGCCTTTCTTCTAAGATAGAATCATAGAATTGTTTAGGTTGGAAAAGACCTTTAAGATCGTCAGGTCCAACCATTAACCTAGCACTGCCAAGGCCACCACTAAAACAAGTCCCCAAGTACCACGTCTTTGTGTGTTTTAAGTATCTGTCTGTAAGAAAACAAAAATATCCAATTAAAAATGCATTTTGCTCTTCATTTCTCCATTAAATGGTCACTGATTACAGAGATACTCTTAAAATGGCTACTCGTAGCCACTGCCCAATACTCATAAAATTTAGGGTTTGCAACCTGAATTTACTTGGCTGTGGTTTCAGAAAAAGGCGGGGTTTATATACATATATATATATATATATATATCTTTTTTAAAATTATTATTATTTTAGCTCTTCCTTCAAGAGATCTGGTCTGAAACAACAGAACACTGCTAATACACTGAGAATCAACTAATGAAAGTGACTATATGTCAGCCACTTTGATACAAGAGAACACCGCCAGAAACAGGCTTGATAAAGCTGTGAAGACTCACTCTGGAAAGGAAAATGAAGGTTTTAAGAGATGTACCATTATTAGTGACGAAGGAGAAGAAAATATTTCAAAGGGCTGAATCTCTTCCCTAAGAAGTGGCACTATATTCCTGTCCCCTTGCAATAAATATTTTCACTGCTAATCACAGTAAACGTGGCCCTCTTAATTAGATTTTGTTTGCCATCTCTCCATTTTTCACAAATTCAGATGCAAGGAGGAGTTGCTAAAGATAGGAAAAAGTCTTCTCCAAGGTCTTTCATTAATCAAATAATCTAGGATATACTGTACTATGACATTACCCCAAAATCATATGGTCTCTTACAGTAAGGTTTCACCACTCTGAACTACCTAGTAGCATCACTGTAGCAGTACAATATTGACAATGATTCCCACCTTATCTATACCAAAGGTGTGACCTGTCTTTTGATTTCCGTACCACGTTTTCTTACAATCAGTGCACGTGCATGTTTGTATTCTTTTGGGGTGGTGCCAACTCAGCCACATTGACTGGAAAGTAACTTTCTGATTCTGTCGTGAATAAGGTACGTAAGTAGACGATATCTGAAGTCCCCCTCCATCCCATTTCCTACCATATTAATCCTTGCTGGTTTTTCCTTTGGCATCCATTCACCCAAGCCTAATAACAGCACTCAAGCAGTACTGCTAAATCAACTGACACATTAGTTTCATCGGAGAATTATTTTGTCCATAACTCCTTCACGAGACTTTTTGTTCTTCACTAAATGCTTTCTCATTTTGCACAATTTGTTTTTAAAGCAAACTTGCCCAAGCTGCTCAGGGGCCAGCAGGGAATTGCTGCTGCCAGGTACACCAACAACCCCACAAGCTTCACAGCAGCGATCCCCGAGTGCCCTGTGGGGTGCACTATCCCCCCAGTCACCCGCCGGGGCACGCCAGGCCTGTCACCCAGGCGCCTCCTTCCCTGGACCCGTCACGGCAGCCTGAGGGAGAAAAAGCCTTCTCACTCACCGTTTGACACGCCCTATAATCTACTCACAGGGGCAGACCAGGAACTGACCTAAAGGCAAGCATGCTGCCCTCCCGTTTGACGTTTAAGTGTGCCGCCATCCCGCTTGGTATTGAAGCGCCCCGCTAACGCACCCCACCCTCCCGAGGCCGCGCATGCGCGGACACACCCGCACTCCCGGCGCGGTGGGCGGAGCTACCCTCTACCCTCCCGGCGCGGTTCGATCGCGCCTGCGCGAGCGGTGTTGTTGGGTGGGCGGTTGCGTCGGCGCGCGCTGCTTCTGTTGCCCGGGCAGCCCGCCGGTGGTTTGTTTCTCTCCGCGATAGCTGTACCGGGCCGAGGGCGCTGCCGGGGACTCCGCTCCCCTGTCCCTGCCTGGGGCCCGACACAGCCCGCCGGGTGCCCCACGCCGTCGCTCCCCTGAGGCGGGACCGTGCCCGCGTCCTTGCCGCGGGATGAAGAGGTTTTTTGGGTTTGGGTTTGGGTTCGGGTTCGGGAGGAAGAGGAAGGGGCAGCCGCCGTCCGGCAGCGCCTCCGTGCCCTGTCCCGCCGGTGCCTACGAGCTCCGGCAGAAGGACCTGGGCAAGCTGCACCGCGCGGCCGCCAGCGGCGACCTGGCCCGGGTGCGGCAGGGACTGAAGAAACACGGCATCGACGGGCGGGACAAGGCGGAGCGGTAAGGGGGGAAGCGGCGCCGGGCGGGCGCTGAGGCGGGGCGGGGGGTCCCGGCGGTGTCAGGAGCCGCAGGTGCAGCCGCAGCCCCCGGCAGCTCCCCGCCAGGAGCAGGAGAGTTGGCTCCGCAGCCAAGCTCAGCCCTCGGCTGGGTGTGGGAATCAGGCCTGTGCTGCCACAAGCCCTTGAATTCGGCCTGGCATCCAAGTGTCGTCTTACCCTTTTTGCCCCGGCCTCCTCAGTGCCCTCGTTCCCGGAGACCTATTTCTTTGCCCGGGGGCGCAGGAGTGGAAGGGAGCTGGCAGCAGCCTAAGGAAGTTGTTGGAAGTTAGGTTGGAAGATGTGAGCAGCGACTTACAGGAAAAGCTGCTGCTTCTGGCAGGTATTGTTGTGTAGGTTTTTTAATCAAGCACAGCAAATACTTGGCAATTATCTCGTAAGGAGAAGCCCTGGGCTGCAGCATAGCTCCTAGTGGTCCATTGTAAGCATAAGGGAATGGACCAAAGTGTTTGGGTCTTGTATGTGTCAACCCTTTAATGCCTTTTCTGAAAAGACTTGGAGTCAAAACCTTCGTGATATTCTGAAGAGATGCTGGTTTTATCAGAGTAGCTCAGCTTCCTAGGCTGTCTATCCTGAAGACTGGACTTTTGCCAGCCTGCTAGCTTGTTGCCGTGGAAACACCTAAACCCACCTAGATTTGTAGAAGTAAGGAAGAGCATGGTAAGCATGCACTTTAGTAATGTGGGTTGTGTGCCTGAGTGTTGCCAGTCAGTATTCTTTTATGCAGATGGAGTTGGAGGATGCAGTTTAAGGTGGACTGAGTATGTTTTGTGCATATTCCAGCTGCCTGAGTCAAGGTGCCCAATGGCATTTATGGAAATCGCTGCTGAATGTTTCTCTTTTTTTTTTTTTTTTCCCCTCCTCTTTTCTTACTACCTTTTCTTTCACTCTGGCTGATTCAGTGGGTCATCAGGTCTTAGCAGACCCTGGTATGAAATTTGTCTAGCTTTTGCATTTTAAGTTCATCTTGTTAAAAAGGTTTGTTTCCTCTGGAAAGATTTTCCTTCTGTGTGTCACGCTATTATTATCAGTGTTATAATAGAAAGCCAAGAGACAAGGCAGTGTATGTAGGCTAGAACACTGTGATGGTATGACAGGACAATGCCTGCTGCTCGAAAAGCTTACTTGAGAGGGATTCAATGGAGAGTGTCTGCCTGCTTGCTGCAGCCCCTGTAGACTATGCCAGCCATGAGGGTTGCAGGACCACCTATGCCCTCTTAGTGCTTGTGGGTGTGATGTGTATTGTCACTGACCACCAGATGCAATTGTTTCAGAGCTTCATCATGTCCTCCAGGGACTGGAAGAGTTGACATCATGGGAAATAGAATTGAAGAATAGGAAATGTGGGAAGTAATGGCTAAAATGTGTGCGTTGTTCGTATTAATATCTCAGTTTTGCTCTTCAGGATTTCCAAAAGCAAAATCCTGCACCAGGGACATGGCAAGTATCACACCTACAGGCTCCTTCCATAAAGTGGGTCCTGTAGCCCATAGGACCTCTCAGAAAATGCACTGGGAACAGCATCAGTTGGCAGCAGGTAGCTTTCCAGAGGTGGTCTAGCAAAGCCTTCAGCCTTGCTGAAAGAGATGAGCAAAACTCAGCACAGATTTGGACACGCTGTAGGCACAATGCCAGCTAGTCATGAATCCTGGGTCAAAGCTAATCACTGAGAGATTTACCCTGTCAGCTGCCTGTCAGAGTGAACTCTACAGCTTTTCTTTGCTTATCTTGTAGCTGCTGGGTTGTCGGCTCAAGTTCCATTGGAAGTGTGTGCCACCAACCTGCTATTTCCCTGTGGTCTCCCAGTGGGGTTGTTCTGCAGCATCTCAGGCATGAGCAGTTCTCTTCTACCCCATGGGTGATCAGCGTAGGATTGCAGCAGCAGGAGGAGCGGAGTCTGGGCAGGGTTCCCAGGGCTGGGTGGCAGAACAGCTTTGGTGTTACTGGAAGCTTCTTGTGGGGACAGGCAACTCTGAACACTCTGATGTTCTCTGCCAGCCTGTTCCCTGAAGTGGATCTTCTATGGAGCTCAGCAGGTCTTGTTGCAAGTAGAGCAATCTCCTTTCCTGTTGGCAGACTGAGCCACTTGATTGAGGAGGGCAGCAAGAAGTATGCAGGTTTTCTGAAGTCTTCTGTTTGCAAAGCGGATAGTGACTTCTTCAGGCTTTTCATGTTTCCCAGTGCTTGGTAGTAGCAGCTTTTAGGTGATCATGGACTCCTTCATAACCAGTCCTGGTTAGCTTTCAGATAGTCTCAGTGAGTCATTTCTTCAGAGATGAAGGATCATGCATACGTATATGGAAATTTCTCAAAAAGTGGAGGTAGTTGTTCTTGAGGGACTCTTCTGTTGATGCTTCAGTCTGTTCCCTGTCTGTAGCAAGACATTACAAGTTTTTGGAAGTCTTGTGATTTTCTTGTCCTCATCCTTGTTGCCATGGAGGATGCTCATCAGCTGCCCTGTAACAAGAATATCTGTATTACAAATTGCTCTGTTTCTGCATCACATGCCACTGCATTTGTGTACCTCTCCCTTTCTGTTCCCACCTAGCCAGTGAGCCTTTTGGTTCGTGTCTCTCAGCAAGGTACTAAACCAATTGCAAGGTTAGTTGAGCTTTCCTAAGTACAGAGGAGGACCCACCCACAGTGATGCAGTTCAAAACTAGTGCTGGCTTTCCCCTCAGTTCTTAAGGAACTGCAGGATTTTTATTGCATCACCTTCAGGGGAGAAAGGTCCCAGCTGTTTTCTAGCTTGTCTCCTGCTCTGTTGGCACAGGTGTCCTGCAGAGCAGCAGGCACTTTGCTTTCTGCACAGGGTGAAGTTAGTGATGCTTTGTGCCTGTGATTTAGGGGGAAACACAGGCAAGGACTTTCTGGGTGATTGTGTCTTTGGGTACAAGTATGCTGGTTAATTGACATTAGGCCTAAGATGTTCTGTGGTTTGAAGGAGCCCTTTTCTGCCTGGCAAGGCTTTACTTGAAGAAAAAAGTTTAATTTTCTTATGCTTGTCATGTATTGTGGAAACACAGTATTCCCTCCTTGGAGAGCACTTCCTCTGTAGTAGGCTTTTTATGACTATGATAGTTGTTATCCACGTCAGGAAGGCCAAACATTTACTTTCCTGCAGTCAGGATGGCAGTGTTCTGCTGTCTCGTTTCCTACAAGTTATCAGTGGCGCTTTGGTGCAAGCATGTTCTTGGTTTTGCTGCAGTAGTAAGCAAGCTGAAGAAAAAGCAGAAATTATCAAAGTGCAGGGAAACACTAATATTCTTGTTATAAAACCCATCTCCTACCTCTGTGATACACTTCTGGCACATGAATGATCATAGAAGAACTTAGAGGTTTACTTGCCGTAGTCCTCCGATTCCCAGGCTTTGGTCTCTGCTGTGCCATATGTGTAGTCCTGCTGGAGGCAGTGACCAGTGCCTGGACAGAGGAACCTGTTTGTGCCAATTCAGTTCTACAGTGAAGGAAATGTCACCTTACTAAGCAGACGATGCGGAGGGGTTTTTTGCTAGGCAGCCTCAGGCATTTGGTGTGCAACTGCTGTTACTGGTAATTGAACGAGAAGTCTGTCTTAAGCTTGCTTTTTGCAAAGTGAAACTTGTGGTCATATCCATTTATCACAGCTTGAAATGATTGCTTTAATTGTCTGTGCTAATTTAATATATTAAATTTTTAGGACACCTCTGCACCTCGCTTGTGCGAGTGGCCATGTGGATGTTGTTACATATCTAGTGGAAAACAAGTGTAAACTAAATCTTCTTGACAATGATAACAGATCACCGCTGATGAAGGTATGTGGCGTATGTTATGTTCTTGTAAGCGTGACTTACTGATTATGCACTAATGATGTATCTTGCAGGATTCTTTACATAGACCTGTGTCGAAACATGCATATTGTGATTGGCATGGAATAGGGATATGTTAGCTAATCTTTGCAGGTGCTCTTATTTTCCAGCAGTGGGAAGGTGGGGAAATTGTAACGGAGTGAAATGTAAATGCTGGAAGTTCTTTCTTTTTTGTGTGCTGTTCCCAGGCAGTACAGTGCCAGCAAGAAGAGTGTGTGGCTATTCTGCTAGAGCATGGTGCTGACCCGAATCTGGCAGATGCTGATGGCAACACTGCCCTTCACCTCGCTGTCATATCTCCTAATACATCTGTAGCAGGGCTGTTACTTGAGCATAATGCCAATATTGACGCTCACAATAAGGTAAACTTTTATATTTGTTAAGGAAATTCTTTCAAAAAGTTGCATTAATATTTCTCTTGAAGAGTTTTTCTTATTTTGATTTTTAACTTTATTTATCTGTCCTTTCAGGAGGGATATACCCCGCTTTTTCTTGCTGTCTCTGAACATCATGAAGAGATAGTAGAGTTGCTCCTTAAAAAAGGAGCTGATGTGCATGCTCGAGATCAGTGTGAAAGGTGAGGGCTTTGTCAAAACTCTTCGTGGGTCTCTTTAATATTCTCCAGGTTGGATTGATGAGAGACATGAGAATGAGCTCTGAAAAAAAAACCAGGGAGCCACACAGAAGGAGCTATTTCTGTGTGACTTGTGAAAGCAGGTCTGCACTTGGCTGCTGTCATACCTCAGTGGATGCTTTCTGCACTGAGGATTGCAAGAAGGCATTGTCTCTGGTGGCCCTTCTGGCAAGAAACATGTCATTAGCTCAGCAGCATTGCCTCAATTTGAAAAAACATCTGCATAGCAGCATCGTTTGTATGTGTTATCTATGTGGAGGCTGTCTGAAGATTGAACATTTAATTGTTTTGACTCCCTTTCCCATTTTATTGTTGCTCTTAATACGTAATGAAAACTGCTTTGTCTTTTGTTCATTTTAAGATGATGGGGAAAATTCTGTATTTTACACAGACACTGTAATTATTTTTATTCCTATTTGCTCTCAAAAAAAAAAAAATCTATTTCATATCATCTTTTCAATGCTTCAGAACCCCACTTATGACTGCTGCTTCTGGCGGGGAGCTTAATTTGATAAAAGTTCTTCTTCGGTATGGTGCTGATGTTTCCCATAAAGACAGTCAGGGATGGACAGCTGAGGATTATGCTGTTATTCATGGATATTCTAGGTAAATTTTTAACTTTATCATTAGAATGAGTTGTCAGTTATCAGTGTGGCTTTTTAACACCTTTTTGGTAAAGGCACCAAGGTTTAATGGTATGTTGAGACCTGTCTTGAAGCTGTGCCGAGTGACGCCTTCTGATATGTATCATTCCTATGTCTAGTGTTAATTTGGAAGTTGAGGCAAATTTCTGCCCAGAATTCTCTGTTAGATTTCAGGTTTTGTAGCTAAGCTCACATCCGCCCAATGTAAACTCTACACAGTGTCTGTATCCTACAGTTATCCAGAGGTGGAACTTGGCAAACTGAAATGCACGTAAACCCTCTCCCCAGACCAGCACCGTTGTCTTTACTGACTTCCACTACAATGACCAGGAACTACCAGACTTTTGTTTTAGAGGAGATCTAACTGATATCTCTTTTGTTTAAAATCTTAAGCAGTTTTACTCCTCTTATTCATAGCTTTGTGCCCACAAGCGCTCCTTCTCTAAGGTGGTTATATGTGCTTAAAAGCTAGGCTGAAACAAGTGTACCAAGCAGGAATTAATAACTTCGTAGGTGTGAATATGCATCTGTAGAATGAACATGACTGTAGCGAATATTGAAGTATGTAATAGTCATGCAATAAGCTCTGTGTGTATTACCCTTAACAAATACATACACGTATATGAATTCATGTGGCTATGAATATGTGTAGGATGGATAATAAGTGGCTGTTAATTATTCTATTAAATGGTATATGGAAGTATGTGGTTATTTCTACCAAATATATTTCCTTTCTTTTTTTATATAGTCTTAGTGAACAACTGGCAGAATACACAGACGGGGAAAACACAGGAGAAGCTTCTGCAGGTGGTGCACAAGGCATCACGGTACTTAGCACTCCTCACCGGACGGGAGCTGCTGGCTTTACGTTGGGTGCACCTGCTATGGACAGAGGAGGTAGGATCCTTAACCACAGAGGAGCTTACGAGGAGAATCACTATGGCCTTTTCTTTAGGTGGTTGGTATTGTTAACACTTAGTGTGTTCGCCATTGACATTTAGTGGAGGCATTGGATGGGGTAGCACAAGAAGTTTTGTGAACATGCTTATTTGTTGCTAGCTGGAGGTGCTTCTTGTCAGGCTGTGAAGGCAGTTGTGATTTGTGTGCTACATGTCTGTCTCCTTATGGGGTTGTTGCCTTCTACCTGTCAGATTGCCTGTCTATATAGGTTTTCCTATAGAGAGAGAAGGGAACAGGGAAGGAACTAAGGTGAGAGTGGTTTTGTTTTTCAGGTGTCTACTTTTACCTATAGATGGGCATTCAGATTTTGAAAATCCAATTGCAAAAGCAGTAGGTTCATCCTGAGTACTTGTTCATCTGGGAAGCAACAGATGAGTTAGCAGGAAGATATATCTAGTTGATTTCCACTGAGTTTGTGTGGTTGTGGTTTTAATATTAATAGTTTCACCAGCACTAAGCTC
This sequence comes from Grus americana, assembly GCF_028858705.1. Classification (NCBI taxonomy): domain Eukaryota; kingdom Metazoa; phylum Chordata; class Aves; order Gruiformes; family Gruidae; genus Grus; species Grus americana. The sequence goes on along the minus strand of NW_026561437.1, from coordinate 14,337 downwards.
CTTCCAGTGACTCATTTCCAGCATCAGTTACAATTGTTTCTGTGTAGGACCTATAGAGATGTATTTAGGAAAAATTGTCTTGGAAAAGTAACTTTGTTAGCAACATCAATGCAGTGTCTGTGTATACCGTATCTTATTGGACATAGTTTGATTTACAATAAAAATACAGCTTTTCTTCCACTTTCAGTAATTGTATGAAATAAACTTTAAAAAAAATCCCTATTACCTTGTGATACAGAAAAACCATTAAATTGTCTTGTGATCAAAACATTAACTCCTTCAGTGAGTTTTTAAAGTCCAGTCTATACTTATGAGCTCACATTGCCCTAGAGGAATCGTAGAAAATTAATATTTTAATATAAATGAAATCGTCTTGTACTTTACATCTCAGGCCTTACAGTGGGATGTTTTATTCTTTCTGGGGCTTTTTATGGGTGTTAAAACTATGTGGCAAATAGGCAGCAGACAGTGTTCAAACACAGTTCATTACTCCTTTTTTAAATATGTCAAGAAATATGAGCAAAACGTGGGATATATTTTCCTCACTGATTTTTTCCCAGATATGGGAATTTAATTTAGAGTCAAATTTTGTTCCTTTGACTTGGGAACAGTGGCTTTGATCTAGTTGGAGACTTGTAAAGTTTCTTCATAGATTGAAGGAAGAATTTTATTTTATTTTTAATTTTTTGGAAAGGGCTTGGTACAGGTAGTTGAATCAGCAAAATGTTGCTGTTGCCCAAACAGCACTGTTTCTGCCTCCTGTGCATGTAGATAATTCCTGTGGTACCACATTGTAATGGCTGACAGGCCTGGGTTATTTTAAAATAATATGTGGCCTGAAAAATAATACTGTTATATGATTCTATAAGTGACATAGCCTCAGGGAAATATGGGTTCTTGAGCCAAATAATTTGCCTCATTCCTTGAAAATTATGATACTACAAATATAAGTCCCCAATATTATGGGAAATGGTGACTTCTTATCCTCATTTGAAGAGGCATAGTAAGTTATGTGGCTTAAGGACTTGGGAGGAGAAAGAGTATGCTCTGTTCTCAGTCTGCTTCTAGTAGGGCTCGTTTTTCTTCTGAGTAGTATGAATCCTTTTCTTGTGCTCAGTCTCTTAAAAGATGACGCCGTCATGTTGAGCGAGAGAGATTAGTAGCATATAGGGAACATTTATTGGCATTAATTCTGCAGTCTCTGGCTTGCACCCACAAAGCACAGCTCCTGCATGCTGAGAGTCCCTTTGATATGCTGCAGTAACAGGCTTTGAAGCTGCTGTTAGAGGAGAAGCTGGGATGATCTTGAGAGACCAGAGAAGCATCCACTTTGAAATTGTTTTTTTCTTTTGCTCTTCTGTACCACTGTTCTGGGATCTTCAGTGTTGTCCTTGTTCCTTTTGCTGCTTTTGCACTAGCTGAAATGTCTTCAAATATTCTCCTCTAATGAGCAAGTCAGCATATTTAAGAAGTTGGCTCATGCTTATTTGGATGTTTACTTTTTGTCAGAACGTGAACCTTTTTATTAATCACAGACAAGTTTGCAAAAGCCTCCAAGAGAATGGATTCCAACCCTAGCATATCGAATGACAGACTTTTTAGATATGAAGTTGGAATTTCTTTGGCAAAAAATAATAATTATGCATTTTTTTTCTAAAGGCGAGGATCTGAATTTTTAGTATGTGTGCAGTGGCAACTTTTTTTTTGCTACTGCACTGCATGTTAGTGCATTGTTTCTTCAGTGTTTCCCCGAGTCCCTGCAGAAACTGTTGTTTTTTCATTGTAGAGCTCTTAAAGAAATAAGTGCTTCAGTGTGATTTACATCTCCCAAGGCCAGGAAAAGTCGTCCTGTATCACCTTTTAAGAAAACTGAGAAATGAAGAAGGGATGAGAAAGCATTTTGAGGTCCTTTCTTAACTCTTTAAGTGCATGTCTTCAATAGGAGTCCTTTTGCCACATCCATTCCATGTTATGGCCTTGTCACAAAGAAATGTGGTGTCGGGTAGCTGCGGTAACAGAACCATACCATTCATTGACTTAAAGTATAAAATTTTACTAAGTAGGATGGGTAGAGCAGGTGGATAGTGATTTATATCCTCAAACTGCTATTCCACAAGACACAGAAATGCATAGGCACACGCGTACGTGCGTGACACTCGCACCAGTCAATGCACCCATTTTGGTCCAGTTGTGGCCTGCCCTATAGCCCTGGGGGAACATGGTAGTCATTCTGACTACTTGTCCTGTCTGTGTTTTGGCTGGTGGCATAGCTTCTGTGTGGGAACAGTTCAGCATGGTCAAATCAATATACGCAGGACTCTCTTGTCTTCATACTGAGGTAGGAGGAGCCTATGTTTGCATCAGGCACCGACACACTGTTAAGGTGACCTGATTTAAGGCAACAAGTTTTTGGGTTGCTTTTTTTTTTTTTTTTTTTTTTTTTTTTTTTTTTTAGCGAGGGATAACAAACATGCTAAAACTGACTTGAGATGAGTGAATGTAAATAATATAATGGCTCCAAGTTGCATAGTGGTGTGAGTACTGAGTGCCAAGATTTCCTTCAAAATTTCTGGACAGCGTAACTCTAAAGTTTAGGTGTTGGCACCTAAGGATTTTTGGGATGCTTAGAGGGATTTTGAGTGTGCTGTATGTATAAAGCAGTCTACAGATATGAAGGTATTGCATTTGTGGTCTGTGCTAGATAAGGACTAGTCAAGTTGAGGGAAATATAAAGTTGGCAATAGAGTACGTTTCTGATAATCTGTTTATTTCAAAATATTGGAATGTGTGTGTTTCACATGGAGCAAGTAAATTAAGTTATACTGTTTGGCACTGTCCCTTGAGAGTAGAGTTCTGTAGATTGGTTTTGTTTCTACCACTTATAACTGTAGAGCAGACTGATAGTCACGGTACGTTCTCCCATTGCTATAGCTTTGTTGAGGTACTGATGACATTTTCCAAATTTCTGGGAATTTAAATTTATTCTGATGTTATTGTTTCATCTATCCTTTCCATGCCTTTTCCTAAATGGATATAGGAATGCAACAATCTCCTAACCAGACATCAAGAACAGGAAAATCAAGGAAAGGTATTCTATACAGTAGCATTTCAAATATGAAACATGTCGTATGAAATACAAATATTAACACGTCTATGATGTTTATTGTCCTGGATGTCCCTGTTTTGATGGGTTTGGTTTTATAAATTAAATTTGAGAGCAGGCTTTGGGCACTTCTTATTTGTTTGCATGTTTTGCATGGGTCCTTTATTATTGAATTGAGTGTTTGCTTTGTGTCATTAGTGGTAGTAGTTTGTTGTTTGTTTTTTTTAAATATGGTCTTCTGTTACTCCCAAATGGAAGCGGACTTCAATTAAAGTGGAAACAAACAATCCCCAGAGACTGCTTTTCTAGATCCCATTTCTATAGTAGGGCATCAAGGTCTGTCTGAAAGGTAGCTCATGAACTTTCTCTCTTGCCTTCTAAAGGATGATGTGACCTGGTTTTGATCATTGCTCAAAGTTGCTATACAGTGAAAGCAAAAGTTCAGATAACTTACCCAGCTGGTTTGCTTAATTATAACTGTACTAATTGAAAACATAACTGAAGTCACCTGCCAAGAGTTTATAACTGCTCCACACTATCCACCCAGTTCTGAGAGAGAGGTTTTTATTCAGCTTGGGAGGTTAGCAGGTAGGTTAGACTGCTGGTACTGAGTTAACAGAAAACTGTGGCATGTAAAACTAATTAATATTTTTAAATACTTCATGTTTGTAATAGGAAACATTAAAAATCGAAGACTGTATTGGTATTTTAAGTGTTTTAGCTTGTACTCACACTGGAAGTTTCAGCTTCTAGATTTTGTCCACATGACGTGTCTACACTGAACATGTACACTGTATTTTGTTGTCTGAAAGTCCTGTTCAGGTCAGGAGATGTACTCAAAATTCCCATATAAACCCTGTCTTGAGGACAAACAAAATTTCTGTGCTCATTTGTTATTTGCTGGTAGTAGAGGAGAAGTCTTCAGGCAAGACATGCCTTTGTTTTCTTTTTTCCTTTAATGGTTTTGTCCAAGACCTTGGTTTGGTTATCATCATATGACTTTATAGAAGGTCACCAATCTCCTATTTATGAGCAACTTCATTTTGTTATGATATTTAGCAAGAATTAGTTATCGAGAACTTGAGGAACACTGAAATAGCTACTATGTGGAGGTTATATTTGTTTGTTTGTTACCCTCTGTCTTGGGAATTGAAGAGGCCTTTTATTTTATCTTAGTTGTTGATAGTAGAGAAGTTTTAGCACTCTTCAGGCTGGATTCCTAGAGTTTGGATTTCTTTAGTACATCAGCGATGTGCCTAGGATACCCTCTCATCAAGTTTGCAAATGGTCCCAAACTGAGGGGAAGAGTAGATACTCTTCAGGGCAGTGCTGCCATTCAGAGGGACCTCGACAAGCTGGGTGAACGGACTGTCAGGCCTGTCTTATGAAATTCAGCAAGGGCAAATGCAAAGTCACGCATGTGTAAAGGAACAACCACTTGCTACAAAACGTGCTGGGATTGCCTGGCTGGAGAGCTGCTTTGCTGAGAAGGCCCAGAGGGTCCATCTTGGCAGAGAGCAAGCTGAGCATGAGCCAGCAGGGTGCCCTGGCAACTGAGAAGGTCAACAGTGCCCTGGGCTGTATTAAGAGCAGCATAGCCAAGAGACTGAGGAAGGTGATGATGCACCCTACTTGGTACTCACTGGATTGCGTCCAGCTTCCTGGGTATGACTTTAAGCCCCCAGTACAAGAGAGATTGGTCTTTTTAACAGTGAGCAAGTTCAGTGGAGGGCCATCAAAGTTATCAGGGGCAGGAGTACTTGCACTTTGAGGAGGGGCTGAGGAAACTGGGCTTGTTCTGCCTCAAAGAGGTGACTTTGAAGAGGATGTAGCAGCAGCTTCCAGTACATCTGAGGATAAGACAAAGAAGCCAGGTGCTTCCCAGTGGCACGTGACAGGAGGCAGCGATGCAAGAGGCGTAAGTGGAAACAAGAGAGTTTCTGATTGGATGGGAGAAGCTTCACCATGGTAAGGACAGTAAAACAGAGGTTGTACAGCCTCCCTCCTTGGAGGTGTTCAAGACCAAACTGGATAAAGCCTTAAGCAACTTTATCTGACCTTATAGCTGAACCCGCTTTGAGGAGGAGGTTGGCTAAGAGGCTTCCTGAGGTCCCTTATGACCTGATTTATCCCTGTGGTCCTTTGTGCAAGTCGCCTTCATAACACTGATGAAAGCTTGGAGTGTAGTATAGAATGCCAGGTTATACCTTTTTTGTCTGTTGAATACCTTTTTTGGTGCAGTGTAGAGAACTAGTAGTAGAATCGCTGTAGAGGTGATTCTTCTACCTGAGGACAAGCTTCAGATCTTGATTATGCTGTTTGATTTTTCTTTACCTTTTCAGAATAATCTGTAACTGGGTAGAGCAGCAGATAGTGTAGTATATAGCATGATGTTAGATAAAATAGTAAAGTCTCTGCATATGATATGTACTCATGTGTGTAATATGAGTACTTCGGCGGTTCATTTACTAACTGTCTTGTTAAACCACCACCATTTTGTTAACTGTTTACTAACACAGCATATTCATGCTATGCTTTTTTTTTTTTTTTTTTTTGGTTTAGAGATGTTTCTTAAATCTCCAGGTGTAAGAGTCCAAAGGAGATATAACTCTGGTCTTTTTTTGTTTTCTTTGTTTAGTTCGGTAGGGCTTGAAAAAGCAGTTGTTTTGGAAATGCATTCATTCATGCTGTCTTGTGTGGAATTGACTACCCAGATTTTCATTCTGTTATGACCTGTAGAGTTGTCCATGTTAAATGTTTTTGTGTGCTGGTTAATTTTTAGCATGCCGAATCTAATTTCAACATGTCAATTTATGTTTGAACAGCAATAGATGACTTTTCCCAAGGAGACTCAATCAGGTAAGACTTTAAAAATATCTAATGGTGATCTGAGGAATGATTTGAGAGACACAGTACTCATTTTGCTTTACTTTTTAAGAAGCTCTGAGAAAGAGGGGAGTGATGACAGTTGGCATACTTCTGAGGAAGAAGAACTCGATTTTACCCCCAAGGTATGGTACATTTACAAGAAAAAAAGTCCTGAGAAATAAGTGATTTGAAGGCAAGTTTTCTCTGGGATTGAAAGAAACTGCGGTTCCAGCCAATGTTGTTTCTCCTTAGAAGCAGTCTCTGGCCTGCCAACCTTTCTTCTGCTGTGAGTTTTTCCTAAAAGACCTGTAGCTGTGGCAGAGCATGCAGTAGATTTGTGGTTTGGGGCAAAAGAGCAATAGGTGACAAGATAAACAACCACATTGTTTCATTTGTTCTTGTTCGTTTGAGTCAGACTTGCAGACACTAAAAGTTTCTAAGTTACTTCTTATAACCTATTCTGTTCTTCACCAAACATTTATTGTTTCCTGTGAATTTGGTGATAGAATCCTAACTGCTAAAGACAAAGGGCATTTATTTATCAAGACCTTCTGAAATCCTTCATCACCTAGTTCTCCTTTCCTCCTTGTCAGGTTCTTCAAGAGCACTCAGTGGATGAGTTACTCAAATGGGTTGTCTATTTTCTTCTATGAGATGGCATTCTGTGCTTGCATGTAATCTCACACTGCATGTTCTCCCTCTTTTTTGAATGCTTGAGTAGTATTCTTTTTGTCAGCTACAAGCTCTCGCGGCTACTGTTTTTATTAATGTTCTGAAGAATTATCAACTTCCACAGTGATGTCTGGAGCATCTATTCTGTTGCACTGGGATTGTGCAGTGATGAGGAACCTGAGTGTGGTACTTCAACCCATTCTGTAATGCTGGAGATGCAAGCATGTTTAGTTTTAACATGATTTCATGTTCTTGCACTGATTTAAATAGAAACGATGCATTTTTCTGGTATGATTGTGAAATTTAGGAGTATTTTGGTAAGTGTACTTGCAGGGACTAATTTATGCATGAAGTCTAGGGATCTTAAGTTACTTGCGTTCTGTGTATTTGCAAGTAAGCATCCTGAAACAGCGATCCTAAATATAGCTGAATTTTTACTTAAGTATTACAAACATAAAAACAGATTTTTAGAGCTGTTATGCATGTAAACAGTGTTTTGGAAACAACTTGCAGAAGGGTACCTGAACAGTGTTTTGAGGTGAAATAGTCTCTGAATTGCATATGTGAGGAGTGTTTGTGTAGTTAGAGGTATAGAATGGAGCCAGCACCTGAGCACTATCAAAACGACAGCCTGATTATATTTACTGATCAAGATTTGATGTGAACAAAGGATTTGTTGTTGTTATTGTTTAATTTTTTTTTCTTAACTAAATCTTTATTTATAGAAGCTGCAGAAGCCAAACTTGACACTGCTAATGAAAGCTTCCCAGCTGTTCAGGAAAAACAGTAAGCTATTTGGAAAAAGATTGCATGATATACTGATACATAAAAGTAGACTTGCTAAGCAGGTTTTTTTGGGGTTTTTTTTTTTTTTTGCTATAGTAAATAAGCAAAGTAGCATTTTGAAAGCACATCACTTAATCATTTCAGAAATAAATAAGTCATATCATTAAAATAAAGATATTAATACCCTCCTAAGCCTTTGTCCCTGTTCAAGTCCTTCCTCCATCCTGATCATCCCCTATCTGACTTGTTTTCCAGACAACTCCTCTCCTGTGCATTAATCTGGTAACATGCCTGTTGCTATTTACATAACTTCTTTTGTTCACATGTATTTTTCCTTCTGCTTTAAGATGATGGTGATGGTTCTAAAATTGAAAGTCCTAAGACACCAAAGAGCCGCCTCAAACAAAGAACCCCGTCACATGCAAACCTGAACAAAGGAGTACGTGGAGAATTGTTGAATCAAGATGTCTCAGATGGAAGCAACTTTGAGGAAGAAGAATTGGAGGAGAAGGATGATGATGAAAATGAGAATGGAGATGATGATGATGAAGATTCTGAGGAGGAGGAGGAGGATGAAGAGGATGAAGATCTGGAAGATGAAGAAACTCGGTCTAATGACATACTGGAGGAGGAGCAGGGAGAGAAATCAGAACCTAAACGGAAAATTAATCAGAAATTGGAGTATTTTAGTAATGCTAAGTTTGAAGGGCAAGCTCAGTGTGGAACTGGAGATGTCTATGATGATAAAATAAGTAAAGAACTTGATGAAGAGGTGGAGGAATCTGTTGATACTCCTGTGTCTTTTATAGCTGGGTGTTTTGAAAGGCTGCAGGAAAATGTAACTGCCATGTCTCCAAAGAGAATGAATAACGAAGTATCTTGCAAGTCAGTACCAAAACAACCTGTCTTTCAAAATGTAAATAATTTGCAAAATACACAAGAAAGCTGGGGCAGGAAAAGCATGATTCAGAAGTTTCACAAGAATGCTGACTCCTTTTTGGCAGACTCTGAAATGACAGGCTGTAAAAAAGAGCTACTTCAGCCTCTCTCACATAGTTGTGGTCTTAAAGAGAAAAAGTCGAACTTTGGTGATGACTTTGAAAGTGGTAATAATTCTTCGTCAGCAGCAAAAAACCTAAGGCTTCAAAGTCAAAGACAGAACTCTGTTGTTCTTGAACACATGGATGATGAAGATACCGAAGAAGAGCAATATGAACAAGTAGATGATAAAGTCTGTGAAGCACTGAAACAAAGTGAAAGCTTGCACTCAAATAGGTGTGAAGAAAATTTAAGAGCAGCATTTCACTCAAGCACCAAAGTAAGTATATAAGGATGATTAAATCCCATCAGGATATTTTCTAAGGGTAATATAGGTAAGAAACAAATGGTAAACTGGGTTTCTGTTAATAGTTCACATATATCCGTCTTTTGATTATCCTTTTTTGATATTAGAAAATGTCTTACACCTAGCCAAAGCAGTTTCTTAGGTATGAGAATAATATTAGGCAGTATTTTCAATATTTTTTTTTCTATTAGCTACAGTGGTTTTGCAGGAAAAAGAATAGGCGGTAGACTTTTTCTGGAATCACATTTTTCTCAGTTGTATGTACAGATTTTATCTGTGAAGATTTACTGCCATTTAGTAAAATTCATGATGTGATGGCTGAAAGTGAGGAAACAACAGGAAGTTTGAAGAAGACTGAGAGCAGGAAGCTAGTGATTTTTCCTTGGAGCAAAGTAGGTGAAAAGAAGGAATGTGTTCCAGAATGATGTAATTAAAGTGAAGCTAGAGTTAGATTGACATGAGGAAGTGCTTCTCAGGGGCTTTGCAAAACCAAGGGTGAGACTTAAGACACTAGGCAATCTACTCATACAGATTCCCATGGAAAAACTGAAGGCTTTGCAAAACAAAGGTCAACAAAGTTTCTCTTTTTTGTCTCTCAAGACACGTATTTTTCAAGTTGTCGATGGATAGTGAAGAAAATGCTTGTTTCTGCTCTTTCGAGCTGTTTTGGGTGATCTCTTTTAGGAAGAATCACCTCAACGGGAAGAAGAGGGGAAGGAAGACACTGGTGAAGAGCTCCGAACTACAGTTGTTGAGAGTGTGAAAAATTCTATTTGTAATGATAGCCATCAAGTCCACAATGCTTCAAAAGGCAATGCTGGTGAGAGAAATGAGTTGGTAAACATGGATCCCAAGTCTTCCTCTACAAATATTAATACAGAGTGAAAGAACTAAAAGGGTGATTGACTTCTGAGCCAATTTTTCCCCTTGCCTGTGAATCCTAGTGGGCATTGGCAGAGAAGGAAAGCAGCTTTTGTTCCTTTTCATTCATTCTTGAAGAACTGAAATTGTGGCATTGGATTCCAAACGATGCTACGTGAAGCAGCTGCCGTTCTTGCTTTTGTTGCTGTGTTTTCCCTGAAACGACCTGAACAAAGTGCGCAGATGAGAAAGAGAAGGGGACTAGAGTGTCTTGGGTGTGACAGTAGTATTTCCCTTTCTGGCCTGTGCTGTCAGCTTAAAAAACTGTGGTTGCTCTTGGCTGAAGCCTGGAAAAGATTTGAGACAACCTGAGAGAAAACTGTTCTGTGCCAGTGCCTCAGTTTGTCCAGTTTTAAAACGTAGAAGGCCTCTCCGGTGCCACACTTGTGTGTGCTTGAAAGCATTACCAGCTCAGACTTGAGCATTTTGGTCCCCACCTCATGTCTTGCAGCAGGAGGAGAAGGCACTGTTTCCATTGTCTGCCTCCAGAGAGTAGCTTCGTGTGGTAGGTGTCACCACATGAGCATGTGTAGCTGCTGATCAAACGCTACACAGGGGGCCTGGCAGAACCTGCTGTATTCAAGTGTTGTGCCTGTGCATGCTCTTCTGTCTCTCTGCGTTTTACTGTAAGCATGTGTTTGGCGTGGGGTAAGTAAAGCCCAGGCTGGAACCAGTGGTTGTCCTCTTCTGAGGTGGGTGCCCTCGCTGGTCTCCAGCTCCTTCCCCCTTCTTTGCACGCGTGTCTCCCCACGAGTGACTCCTGAATCAGTTTTACCTAATGGAGCAGCTTAAAACAGAGAAGTGAAGGCAGTCTGATTTGGCCAGGAATCCACTGAGACTGAGCTTTACGTTTGTCTGGTAGAGAAGAGATTTGGATCCTGAGATAGAAGTGACTTTTGTGTGTCTGGGGTGAGTGTGTGTGCTGTGAGCCTCTACTGTATTTTTGCATGGCAGTGCTTAGGTGTCTAGCTTCTGGGAAGGTGCAGGGTGAGGACTCTCTGGCAAGGAAGATCTTTGCTGGTAGCACTGCAAAAGGAGCATTGTTTCTTGGTGATTTTAGTGATGTTAGCGTGCGGATGTTTTGGATAGTGTTTCTACGGTACCTCCTGTGCAGTGGGAAGTGGTAGTAAATGCCAAATTCTGGAGCTGTAGGCTGGAGAGCGGGTGACCTAAACTCTGTATACCACGGGACTGCAGCATACTGGAGTGTCTCACTGAATGTTACCCAAACACGTGTTGGGTATTGGCTTGTAATTGTGTCAGCTGTTGTGCATAGCCATCTCCTGGTGGAAAGGAGGCAAGAGGAGGTGGCAATGTAAAGGAAATACCATGATGTGGCTGGGTGTGAAGAAATGTTTGAGTAACGCTCGCTTCTTAGTTTTTCCTCAGCGGTAGAATCACTGTGCATCCTTTGCATGCAGGGTTTGACTGATGGGGAAAAGCAGAGTGAAATACAAACGCTCAGTGTCTCACTTCTTCTTACCTCATTTGTAGGTGCCCTGCCACCAGTGGGAGCAGAGGAGGATGAAGATGATGAATCTCCCTGGGATTCTGAGGTACTTTCTGTGAAGGGCACGGGGGTGTGGGGGGTGTCCCACTGGGGGCAGGGGGAGGGTAGGAGTAAGATCCAGAAACATTTGAGAGCTTGCTTTTGACTTGGGCCCTACTGTTGACAAGGCTTATTTCCTCTTCTCCTGCTTCTGCCATGTGCTTGTAACTGGGGGCCCTTGAAATATTTCTGCTCTAGGCCAGCTGTTCAGTTAGGATCGGGATGAAGTCAGGTCAAGTTAATGACTTGGGTCTCATAGCAACTGGCCTTTGAGTTTGGTTTCTAGTATAGTATTGAAGCAGTGAAGTTTCTTGCTGCTTAAAATGCTCTGAGCTTTCCAGAGGAGCTGGCAGGATTGTTGCTTTTTCACCATACAGCTCTGTTCTGCTGACTTGGTCGGTGGCTGCCCTTAGGGTCTACGACCTAGACAGTTAGCTGCTTCTCAATAGATCCTCTCTATGTTTTGTAGGTGTACTTTGGCCCTTTTTGAAAGTCATGTTCAACAGAGATAGACGCATGCTGGCTGTGTCTGCCCTTTTAAGTTTTTTCTGTGCGTGGTAATAGGCTGGAAGAAAACAAGCAGGGTCTGTAGCTTACCCCCTCTGGCTTTTCTTGTGAGGAAAAATCAACTCTTCCGCACCCCCTTCTCAAATATACAAGACTAAATTATTTGGTTTTAGGTAGTCTTAGTTTCTGTAAGCTTTGTCTCGCTAGTGTTTGTTCAACCCAAATCACCTTTGTGATTGGGAATAGCGATGACAGAGTAGTTGAGATGAGTTTTGAGGTTTTTGCCTGGGATCTGAAAACACACACAACTGCTGTGATTTTCCAATATACTCTGTCTCGATGTGTCCGTTCCAAGGACCTTCTCAAGGTTTTTGCATCTCTAATATACTTGATACAGTGCTATGCAAGTTGGCTTAGCAGGAGCTTTTTGCATAGAAATGAATTGAAAATGCATTTGTACCAATTCTCATGCGTGTGTTTTAGAGTATAGAGACGGATTCTGAAAAATATGAGAAAAGGATCGTCCGGTGTGTTGCTCTCAGCTGCAGACAGACGTGGAGCGTCCTCACAGGTTGCTTCAGGGGAACACAACAATGGTAACTTCCTGGTGGACTAAATGTTTGTTTGTAAGCATTTATAGACTAAAGTGAACTTTTATCAGTGTCTGTCTTAGGAATGCTGTTATGGTGTGGGTGTGCGCTATAGCAATGAAGTGCTTAGTATTTGTTAATGAACACCAGTTATCACAGCACTGCTGGCCAGTTTGTAAAGGAGGTTGTCTTGTTCGCGTTATGGGCATCCTTTGGACGCGTTTGTATTTTTTGATTTCAGGTTCTCGTTGCATAGGGATGCAAGTTTACCTGTTTTAGGACTGACCTGTCGGAACACTTAAATATTCTTGGATAATGCAGCAGAAGAAAGCTATGATCTGGCTAAGCGTTTTTTTCCCTAGCTTAATTTTGGATAGCATTCTGTTGTGCTTTGCCTAGGAGCTAAAATGTAACTAAAAGTTCAGGTTTTGTTGCGAAGGGTTTCTGCCTGTACTTTGTGACACTGTCTCTGGAGCATAGGATGGCAGGGAAGTTTTGTGGTTGGGGTAGAACTTTTCCGAAGGATTTCTCCTTTAACAAATGGTTTGTTGGTCCTGCTCATAGTATAGGTGCAACAGAATAGCTGAAGAAGCTAATCCAATTTTAGTTTAGTAAGCTGGAAGCAAACTTTACGAGCTCCTGGGAGCTTGTGAATCTGCTAGTTGAGTAGTTGTTGTGGAAGTCTGCTTTGTATGAGTCTACTAAGATAACTTTTTAAAATTCGTGTGAAAAGGCGATAAAAGGTGATTATGGTAATCTTTCTAAGGTATTTCTATTTGCTATAAACGCAGATGACAAGCAAACAACGTTTGTTTCTTTTATTTTTTTTTTTGTCCTTGCAAGCTAAACCAGAACAATCTGATGAGAACTAGCTCGTCTTTACCTCACCGAATGACGCGTATATGAGGTTTCTGTGTCTGCACCCATGCTTTCTCTGTTCCATCATGGAAAGGAGAATACTCCTCACACTAAACGCTTGTAGGATAATCACAGTCATAGTGCTGTTGAACTGGTTTATGATCATTCCTTGCAGCAGACCAGCTTTGGCTTTTGAAATAATCCTTTTAGAAAGCAGGACTCGGCTCCGCAAAAGGACTAAACATTTTAATGTTGTTCTGTTGACAAGCATGACCTTGTTGCTTCACGTGAATTATCCTAGTTCTGTGACTATTATTTTTTTAAAATCCAGGGGCACAATGGGAAGTATGCATTGTCCGTTTCTTGTTATACTGATACAAATGGTGTATGATGAGGTAAACTGAATGTTAGGTATAGTACTCTTGATGAAATAATGCTTGCAACTAATACTTAGGTGTACAAACTACTGATGTTGAATGGACTCAAAGATACCTTCAGTTAAATAAAATAACACTTTTCAAAACATTTTTCACCTCCAGGCCTTCCAGAGAAACCCAGCAACTCCCAGGTAAATATTTGTTCATGTCAGACTGACTACTGGTTCTGCTCCTTAAATAGTATGTAGTTACTTTGAATTTGTTTTTTAATCATTGGCTTGTGTCTTTCCTAGCTGAAGGCTCCTGAATCTGTTTTGGAAATGAGCGAAACCTCTCCTAAAAAAAGGCAGCAGAAATCAGGTAATACTCGCTTCATGTGGTTCTGGGTTTAGCTTCGTAGTCTTTTCTGGATAGAAGTATTTAGTAATGCATTGGATTTATTTGTTTTTGCAGATCTGTTGGAGGAATTTGGTTTTAGGAGATGCAGAGGATATTGAAAGTATTTTAGCAGTCTCTTTTGTAGTTTTCTTTCATGGACAGACACGCTATCCTTGCAAAGTTTTTCCTAATATTAAATTAGTGGTTCTAGCAAGGTGTTCTGGGAGCAGAAGTCTGCATATTTGTGCCCTTCCTCTAATCTGGCATTCAACACTGTAAATACCCTTCCATTACGCAGGCTTCGTCCACCATACCTGCCCTTTCAGGCGTCCTGAAGTTCGCTTTCCTTCCAATTTCTCAAAAAAAAAAAAAAAAAAAAAAAA
>NW_026561436.1:0-28489 GCF_028858705.1 Grus americana | reverse complement strand
GGAGGCGCAGGTGGCCACTGGTGGCCAGGCCGGCGTTGCCACGGGCCCAGGTGAAGCGGGGCGGGGGGGCGGTGGCGGCAGCTCCAGGGGGGACCCCAAACGCGGCCACAGGGGTCCCGGCAGGGGGACGGGGGGATGGGGGGGCACGGCGGGGGGGGGGACAGGGGCGGGGGATGTGGGGACAGCGTGGGGACGGGGGGACGTGGGGACGGCACAGGGGACAGGGGGACAGGGACGGACAGGGGGACGTGGGGACGTGGGGATGGCGACAGCACAGGGGATGTGGGCACGTGGGGACGGGGGATGTGGGGACAGACACGGGGACGGACAGGGGGACGGACAGGGGGACACGGGGATGGACACGGGGACGGACATGGGGACGTGGGGACAGGGGGACACGGGGACGGACACGGGGACGGACATGGGGACGTGGGGACAGGGGGACACGGGGACGGACATGGGGACGGACATGGGGACGTGGGGACAGGGGGACACGGGGAGGGACACAGGGATGGACACGGGGACGGACACGGGGACGGACACAGGGATGGACACGGGGACGTGGGGACAGGGGGACACGGGGAGGGACACAGGGACGGACACGGGGACGTGGGGACAGGGGGACACGGGGATGGACACGGGGACGGACACGGGGACGTGGGGACAGGGGGACACGGGGACTCACAGAGCGCGCTGACGGTGACGCCGTCGCCGCGGTTGGTGCCGATGGCGCCGCTGACCTCACGCGCGCAGACGCCGGCGTCGCCCCGCCACGGGACTGCACGGGGGGGACACGGGGGGGACACGGGGGGGGCTCGTCCCCACCTCCCCGTCCCAAAACCCCGGGGGGGGGGACCCCACGGGGGACCCCGGGAGACAGAGGGACCCCCCGGGGCCATGGGTGCCCCCCCCCCCCCAGACCCCCCCCCCTCGGGGCGGCTGTCGGGGGGCCCCAACCCGGGGTCTGTGATGGGGGCGCCCCGAAAGGCCGGGGGGGACGGGGGGGGACGGGGGGGGCTGGGTGTGGGGTGGGGGGGGCGGGGGGGGTCAGGGGGGGCCGGGGGGGGTCACTCACCCCACTGTCGCGACGGCGACGACGTCCCTGCTGCCCCCGGGTGACGTGGGGGTCCCACAGCGGGGGGCTGGGGGGGAGGCGCTGTCAGTTTGGGGGTTCCACACCCGGGGGGGGGTCCTGGGGCTGATGGGGGGGGGTCCCAGGGCCGGGGGGGGGTCCCGGGGTCAGTGGGGGTCCCAGGGACAGTGGGGGGGTCCCGGGGTCAGTGGGGGCCCCCCCCCCCGGCCCCCCCCAATCCCGGGGTCCCCGCCGCACCCCCGCAGGCCCAGGCGCAGGATGAGACCCTGAGGGGGCCCAAACCCCCCCGGGGCGGGGGTGGGGGGGGGTTCAGCCGCTTCGGGGCCCGTTCTGGGGGGGCCGGGGGGGGTGCGCGGGGCGGGGGGGGGGGGGGGCACCCCGCCAAACCTGCCCAGGTGCTTCCCGGCAGCGCCGCCCCGTGCCGGGGGGGTCGCGGGGGGATAAAGGTGCAGCGAGGGGGCCCCCCCCGGCCAAAATGGCTCCGGCGCTGCTGCTGCTGCTGCTGCTGCTGCTGCTGGGGGTCCCCGCCGCCCCCCGGCCCCCCCAAAACCTCCCCGGGGCGGTGGGGGCCCCCCAGCATCCCCCCCCCCCCCGGCACGGCCTCCCCGAGGCGCAGGGGGGCTCACGGCGGCCCCCCAGCCCCCCCCAGCCGGTCGTGCGCCTGCAGGAGAGAGGGTGAGGGAGCGCTCGGGGGGGGGGGGGGGCGTGGGGGGGGGTTTGGGGGACCCCCAGAGCCCTCTGACCCCCCCCTCTGCCCCCCTCCCCCCCCAGGGTCTTCTCGCCCCCCCAGGAGCCGCCAGCGGGGCCGGTGCCCCCCCCGCTGCCACCTGCACCCCCTCACCAAGGGGCTCTCCCTGCCCCTCTAGGGGCCCCCCCAAACCTCCAGACCCCCCCGGGACCCCCCCATGACCCCCTGGAACCCCAGGACCCCCCTTTGCCCCCCCCCCGGACCCCCCTTTAACCCCTGAACCCCTTTTACCCCCCCCTTTGCCCCCCCCTTTAACCCCCAAACCCCCCCTTTACCCCCCTGGGCCCCCCCAGACCCCCTTTACCCCCCCACTGCCCCCCCCTTTGCCCCCCCCGAACCCCCCGGGCCCCTCTTTAACCCCAGCCCCCCCTTTGCCCCCCCTTTTCCCCCCCCTTGCCCCCCCCAAACCCCTCTTTAATCTCAGCCCCCCCTTTGCCCCCCCGAACCCCTTTACCCCCCCCAGACCCCCAAACCCCCCCAGCCCCCCCCTTTGCCGCCCCCCCATTACCCCCCCCGAACCCCTTTGCCCCCCCGAACCCCCCGGCCCCTCTTTAACCCCAGCCCCCCCCTTGCCCCCCCCTTTTCCCCCCCTTTGCCCCCCCTTTGCCCCCCCGAACCCCTTTGCCCCCCCCGGCCCCCCCCGCCCTCGATGCCTCAGCCCCTGGCGGGTCAGGGGTCAGGGGTCAGGGGTCGCGGCCCCCCCCCCCCCCCCAATAAAGGCCTCAGCAAAGCGCCGACTCCGCGCGCCGGGTCAGGGGTCATGACCCCGCGGGTCGCGCCGGGACGGGACGGGGGGGGGGACGGGTCCGGCGCGGGACCGGGGGGGGAATGCGCATGCGCAGCTGGGAGGGGGCGGGGATAGTTGCCAGGCGACGCGCACGACGCGCGGCGGCGATTGGGCGGCGCGTGTCACGTGGTCCGGAAGCGGCGGGACGGGGCGGGTGCAACGCAGCGCAGGTGGGCGGGAGGCCCGAAACGGGGGGGGAAGGGACCCCCAAATTAATGGGGGGGGTCCGGAACGGGGGGGGAAGGGACCCCCAAATTAATGGGGGGGTCCGGAACGGGGGGGGAAGGGACCCCCAAATTAATGGGGGGGTCCGGAACGGGGGGGGGAGGGACCCCCAAATTAATGGGGGGGGCCCGGAACGGGGGGGGAAGGGACCCCCAAATTAATGGGGGGGGGCCCGGAACGGGGGGGGAAGGGACCCCCAAATTAATGGGGGGGTCCGGAACGGGGGGGGGAAGGGACCCCCAAATTAATGGGGGGGGGTCCGGAACGGGGGGGGGAAGGGACCCCCAAATTAATGGAGGGGGGTCCGGAACGGGGGGGGGGGAGATCGGGGGGGTCACCATGGGGGGGGGGGGGGCGCCAGGCCCGAAACGGGGGGGGCTGTGAGCGGGGGGGGGGGGCACGAACCCGGGGTCGGCCCCGTGCCCCACGGCTGCCCCACGGCCAAGCGGGCCGGTCCCCCTGCACCCCCGTGCCCCCCCGGTCCCCCTGCCCCACTGCCCCCCTGTGTCCCCCCGGTCCCACTGCCCCCCCGTGCCCCGTCCCCCCGTGCCCCCCCGGTCCCCACTGCCCCCCCGTGCCCCGTCCCCCCGTGCCCCCCCGGTCCCCCCTGCCCCACTGCCTTGCTCAACCCCGCAGCCGCTGCCCCAGACACCCCGGTGCCCAGCGCCGCCCCCCCCCCCCCCCCGTGCTCCCGGCCTGGGGTTCTGCGTCACGGGGGGGTGTGGGCCCCTGTGCCCCCCTCTGCCCCCCCCACCCCCTCTGCCCCCGTGCCCGGCCAGCCCCACCCCCAGCGCGCCCCAGGGGCCCCCCCAACCCCCCCCCCCCCCATCCCCTGCTGCTCCGGCGTCTCCTCACGGGGCACCAGCCCCCCAGAGCTGAGCTGAGCCCCTGCCCCACTGCCCCCTGCCCCACAAGTGACCCTCACCCCCTGCCCCACAAGTGACCCTCACCCACTGCCCCACAAGTGACCCTCACCCACTGCCCCACAAGTGACCCTCATTGACTGCCCCCTGCCCCACAAGTGACCCTCACCCCCTGCCCCACAAGTGACCCTCACCCCCTGCCCCACAAGTGACCCTCATTGACTGCCCCCTGCCCCACAAGTGACCCTCGCCCCCTGCCCCACAAGTGACCCTCATTGACTGCCCCCTGCCCCACAAGTGACCCTCACCCACTGCCCCACAAGTGACTCTCACCCCCTGCCCCACAAGTGACCCTCATTGACTGCCCCCTGCCCCACAAGTGACCCTCACCCCCTGCCCCACAAGTGACCCTCATTGACTGCCCCCTGCCCCACAAGTGACCCTCACCCCCTGCCTCCTGCCCCACAAGTGACCCTCGCCCCCTGCCCCACAAGTGACCCTCACCCCCTGCCCCCTGCCCCACAAGTGATCCTCGCCCCCTGCCCCACAAGTGACCCTCATTGACTGCCCCACTGCCCCCTGCCCCACAAGTGACCCTCGCCCCCTGCCCCACTGCCCCCTCCCCACAAGTGACCCTCACCCCCTGCCCCACTGCCCCCTCCCCACAAGTGACCCTCACCCCCTGCCCCACAAGTGACCCTCGCCCCCTGCCCCACAAGTGACCCTCACCCCCTGCCCCACTGCTTCCTGCCCCACAAGTGACCCTCACCCCCTGCCCCCTGCCCCACAAGTGATCCTCGCCCCCTGCCCCACAAGTGACCCTCATTGACTGCCCCACTGCCCCCTCCCCACAAGTGACCCTCACCCCCTGCCCCACTGCTCCCTGCCCCACAAGTGACCCTCGCCCCCTGCCCCACTGCTCCCTGCCCCACAAGTGACCCTCACCCCCTGCCCCACAAGTGACCCTCACCCCCTGCCCCACTGCTCCCTGCCCCACAAGTGACCCTCACCCCCTGCCCCCTGCCCCACTGCCCCGGCCCTGCAGCCCAGCCCAGCCCCGGCCGCCTCCCAGGGGTCCCCCCCGTCCCCGTGCAGCCCCCCCCACCCCCGGCCTCCCGCTCCTCCCGGAGGGGGGGGGGGGCGGAGGGGCCGGTTCATAAGCGGGCGCAGTGGGGCGCCCCCCCCCCACCCCCCCTTGACCCCTCCCGCCCCGGCAGCATGGACGCCCGGCCGCTGTTCCAGTCGCTGCAGGCGCTGGCGGACGACAACGCCTCCTTCTTCCAACGGAGCGGCACCGAGAGCGGCCGCCGCTTCGCCGCCGCCTTCGCCGCTCTGCGGGAGCACGGCCGGCGCCTGGAGCCCGCGCTGCGACATTTCGCCCGCCTCTACCACCGCTTCGACCTGGACGAGGCGACGCCGGGCAACGGTTACCGCAGCCTGGTACAGACGGCGCGTTGCTGCCTGGCCCACGCCGTCCACAAGAGCCGGTACGTGGCCGCCCACCGCCGCAGCGTCTTTTTCCGCGCCGGGCACAACGTGGCCGAGCTGGAGGCGTACTGCGCCGCGCTGGCCCAGCTGCGCGCCCTGCTCTGCCTGGCCCAACGGCTGCTGGCCCACAACCGCCCCGGCTGCCTCTTCCCGCCCGAGGACGACGGCCTGAGCGAGCTGGTGCTGCGCGAGTACAGCACCATGCACAACGGCTGCTTCTACGGCCGCTGCCTCGGCTTCCAGGTGACGGGGAGCGGGGACGGGATGGGGGGGGGGGGTTTTGGGGGGGATGGGGGGTGCGGGGATGGGGGGTTTGGGGTGCGGGGATGGGGGGTTGGGGTTGTGGGGTGTGGGGATGGGGGGTTTGGGGTGCGGGGACGGGGGGTTGGGGTTGTGGGGTGTGGGGATGGGGGGTTTGGGGTGCGGGGATGGGGGGTTTGGGGGGGTTTGGGGCTGTGGGATGCGGGGACGGGAGGTTTGGGGTGCGGGGACAGGGGATTTGGGGGCTGGGGGGTGTGGGGCTGGGGGGTTTGGGGGGTTTGGGGCTGTGGGGTGCGGGGACAGGGGGTTTGGGGTGCAGGGACGGGGGGTTGTGGGGTGTGGGGACGGGGGGTTGGGGCTGGGGGGAGTTGTGGGGTGCGGGGACGGGGGGTTTGGGGGGGTTTGGGGCTGTGGGATGCGGGGACGGGAGGTTTGGGGTGCGGGGACGGGGGGTTTGGGGGCTGGGGGGTGTGGGGCTGGGGGGTTTGGGGGGTTTGGGGCTGTGGGGTGCGGGGACGGGGGGTTTGGGGGGATTTGGGGGTTGTGGGGACGGGAGGTTTGGGGTGCGGGGCTGGGGGGAGTTGTGGGGTGCGGGGACGGGGGGTTGGGGTTGTGGGGTGCGGGGATGGGGGGTTTGGGGGGGTTTGGGGCTGTGGGGTGCGGGGACAGGGGTTTGGGGACATGGAGATGGGTTTGTACGGGACGTGGGGACACGCAGGGACACGCAGGGACACGCGGAGACATGCGGGGACACGGTGACACGTGGTGACAGGCAGGGACACGCGGTGACACACAAGGACACGCGGTGACACGCGGGGACACACGGTGACAGGCAGAGGGACACACGGAGACACGCGGGGACACAGGGACACGCAGTGACACGCGGGGACGCGCAGTGACACACAAGGACACGTGGTGACACGTGGGGACACACGGTGACACAGGGACACACAGGGACACGCGGGGATGCGCAGTGACACACGGGGACAGGCAGGGACACACGGGGACACGCGGTGACACACAGGGACATGCGGGGACAGGCAGGGACACACAGGGACATGCGGGCACACACGGGGACACGCGGTGACACACAGGGATGCATGGGGACACGCAGGGACACACAGACACACACAGGGACACGCGGAGACACGCGGTGACAGGCAGGGACACGCGGTGACACACAAGGACACACGGTGACACGCGGGGACACACGGTGACACGCGGGGACACACGGTGACAGGCAGGGACACACGGTGACGCAGGGACACACGGGGACACGCGGTGACACACGGGGACACGCGGTGACACGCAGGGACACACGGGGACACGCAGTGACACGCGTGACCCCCCGCAGTTCGCCCCGTCCATCCGCCCCTTCCTGCAGACCATCGCCATCGGCCTCGTCTCCTTCGGGGAGAACTACAGGCGCGACGACACGGGGCTGGGTGAGCGCGGGGGGGGCCCGGGGAGGTGGGGGGGGGGGGGGTCCCCGGGTGCCAGCCCACCCCGTCACCTCCGTGTCCGTGTCCGTGTCCCCCCCCCCAGGGGTGGCGGCCGGGTCCCTCTTCACCAGCGGGAAGTTCGCCATCGACCCCGAGCTGCGGGGGGACGAGTTCGAGCGCCTGACGCAGAACCTGGACGTGCATTTCTGGAAGAGCTTCTGGAACCTCACCGAGACCGAGCTGCTGGCGGTGAGCAGGGACCCCCGGGACCCCCCAGACCCCCCCAGACCCCCTGGGACCCCCCGGGACCCCCCAGACTCCCTGGGACCCCCCAGGACCCGCCCAGACCCCCCGGGACCCCCCGGGACCCCCTGGGACCCCCCCAGACCCCCTGGGACCCCCCTGGGACCCCCCAGGACCCCTGGGACCCTCCCCCAGACCCCCCGGGACCCCCCAGATCCCCCTGGGACCCCCTGGGACCCCCCGGGACCCCCCCGGGACCCCCCCAGACTCCTGGGACCCCCCCAGACCCCCCAGGACCCCCCCAGACCCCCCTGGGACCCCCCCAGACCCCCCCAGACCCCCTGGGACCCCCTGGGACCCCCCCCCAGACCTCCCGGGACCCCCCCAGACCCCCTGGGACCCCCCCCAGACCCCCCAGGACCCCCTGGGACCCCCTGGGACCCCCCCAGACCCCCCCAGACTCCCTGGGACCCCCCCAGACCCCCTGGGACCCCCCCAGGACCCCCCCAGACCCCCTGGGACCCCCTGGGACCCCCCCCCAGACCTCCCGGGACCCCCCCAGACTCCCTGGGACCCCCCCAGACCCCCCAGGACCCCCCCAGACCCCCTGGGACCCCCTGAGACTCCCCAGACCCCCTGAGACCCCCCAGACCCCCCCTGGGACCCCCCCGGACCCCCCAGACCCCCACCCCCGGCGCAGCGGTGTCCCAGGGGCACGGGGGTCCCACGGCGGGGGCAGAGGGAAGGGGCCGTGCGCCGTGGGGGGCAGCACCGGGGGTCCCCACTGCCGGGGGGGGGGGGGGCTGTCAGCGGGGGGGGTTCCCTGACGCCCCCCCCCCCCCGCAGTCGGTGGCCAGCATGACGGCCACGCAGGTGGGGGTGTGCCGGGCGCTGGCGGTGCCCCCCGAGCCCCTGGAGCTGCCGCTGGCGGCCGACCCCTCGGTCACCGTCACCATCGCCCCCCCCGTGGCGCACACCGGCCCCGGCCCCGTCCACATGCGGCTGCTGTCGTACCACGTGCGCGAGGGGCAGGTGAGGGGGGGGATTGGGGGGGGGGGGGGTGGGGGGGGATTGGGGGGGTGGGGGGGCAGGGGGGGTGGGTGAGGGGTGGGGGGGATTGGGGGGGGATTGGGGGGCAGGTGAGGGGTGAGGGGGTGGGGGGGGCTGGGGGGCAGGTGAGGGGTGGGGGGGATTGGGGGGGATTGGGGGGGTGGGGGGGGCAGGGGGGGTGGGGGGGTGGGGGGGCAGGTGAGGGGTGGGGGGGCGGGTGAGGGGCTGGGGGGGATTGGGGGGGGATTGGGGGGGGCGGGGTGAGGGGTGGGGGGGCAGGGGGGCTGGGGGGGCAGGTGAGGGGTGGGGGGGCTGGGGGGCAGGTGAGGGGCGGGGGGGGGATTGGGGGGGGTGGGGGGTGGGGGGGCAGGTGAGGGGCTGGGGGGATTGGGGGGGGATTGGGGGGGGTGGGGGGGGCAGGTGAGGGGCTGGGGGGGCGGGTGAGGGGCAGGGGGGGGCAGGGGGGGGCAGGGCTGTCCGCTCGGCGGGGGCTCATCCCCCCCCACCTCCCCCCCCCCAGGACAGCGCGGCGCTGAGCGCCCTGACGCGCGCCGAGGGTCCGCGGGCGCCGCTGCTTTGGCGGCGGGGGCCCCCCCTGCCCCCCTCTCCCGCCCTGCTGGTGCATTTCCACGGGGGGGGGTTCGTGGCGCAGACGTCGCGCTCCCACGAGCCGTACCTGCGGGGGTGGGCGCGCGAGCTGGGGGCCCCCATCCTGTCGGTGGATTACGCGCTGGCCCCCGAAGCCCCCTTCCCCCGCGCGCTCGAGGAGTGCTTCTACGCGTACTGCTGGGCGCTGCGCAACTGCCGCCTGCTGGGTGCGGGGGGGCGGGGGGCTGCTGGGGGGCAGGGGGGTGGGGGGCTGCTGTGGGGCGGGGGGGTTGCTGTGGGGCAGGGGGGCTGCTGAGGGGTGGGGGCTGCTATGGGGCTGCTGTGGGGTGGGGGGGTTGCTGGGGGGGGCTGCTGTGGGGCATGGGGGCTGCTGTGGGGTGGGGGCTGCTATGGGGCTGCTGTGGGGTGGGGGGGCTGCTGTGGGGCAGGGGGGTGGGGGGGGCAGGGGGGTGGGGGGCTGCTGGGGGGCAGGGGGGCTGCTGAGGGGTGGGGGCTGCTATGGGGCTGCTGTGGGGTGGGGGGGCTGCTGGGGGGTTGCTGTGGGGCAGGGGGGCTGCTGTGGGGCTGCTGTGGGTTGGGGGGGCTGCTATGGGGCTGCTGTGGGGCAGGAGGGACTGCTGTGGGGCTGCTGTGGGTTGGGGCTGCTGTGGGGCAGGGGGGCTGCTGTGGGGCTGCTGTGGGGCGGGGGGGCTGCTGTGGGGCAGGGGGGCTGCTGAGGGGTGGGGGCTGCTATGGGGCTGCTGTGGGGTGGGGGGGTGCTGTGGGGCAGGAGGGTTGCTGTGGGGCTGCTGTGGGGTGGGGGGGCTGCTGGGGGGTTGCTGTGGGGCAGGAGGGTTGCTGTGGGGCTGCTGTGGGTTGGGGGGGCTGCTGTGGGGCAGGGGGGCTGCTGTGGGGCTGCTGTGGGGCGGGGGGGCTGCTGTGGGGCAGGGGGGTTGCTGTGGGGTAGGGGGGCTGCTGTGGGGCTGCTGTGGGGCAGGGGGGTTGCTGTGGGGCGGGAGGGCTGCTGTGGGGCAGGGGGGCTGCTGTGGGGCTGCTGTGGGGCAGGGGGGTTGCTGGGGGGCAGGGGGGCAGGGACCCTGCGATGGGCTCAGGCTGTGTGGGGGGCGTGGTGCTGAGGGGAGCAGGATGCGGCCCGTGCCCCCCAACCATGCCCCCCCCCCTTTCCCCGTGTGTCCCCCCCGTGCCCCCCCCCCCAGGTTCGACGGCGCAGCGCGTGTGCCTGGCGGGCGACAGCGCGGGGGGCAACCTGTGCCTGACGGTGTCGATGCGCGCGGCCGCGGTTGGGGTGCAGGCGCCCCACGGCATCGTGGCCGCGTACCCCGTGACGCTGGTGCAGGCGGCCGTGTCGCCCTCGCGCCTGCTCACCCTGCTCGACCCGCTGCTGCCCCTCAGCGTGCTCTGCAAGTGCCTCAGCGCCTACGCAGGTGGGGGGCACGGGGGGGCGTGGGGGCACTGGGGGTGTGGGGGGCACGGGGGGGTGTGGGGGGCAAGGGGGGTGTGGGGGGGTGTGGGGGCACGGGGGGTGTGGGGGGCAAGGGGGGCACGGGGGTGTGGGGGGCAAGGGGGTGGGGGGGATGTGGGGGGAGATTGGGGGGATGTGGGGGTACGGGGGGTGTGGGGGGATGTGGGGGGCGCGGGGGGCAAGGGGGGCAAGGGGGGCGCGGGGGGATGTGGGGGGCAAGGGGGGTGTGGGGGGGTGTGGGGGGCACGGGGGGGTGTGGGGGGGTGTGGGGGGCAAGGGGGGCGCGGGGGGATGTGGGGGGCAAGGGGGGTGTGGGGGGCACGGGGGGGTGTGGGGGGCAAGGGGGGCGCGGGGGGATGTGGGGGGCAAGGGGGGTGTGGGGGGGTGTGGGGGCACGGGGGGTGTGGGGGGCAAGGGGGGCACGGGGGGGCGTGGGGGGCAAGGGGGTGGGGGGGGATGTGGGGGGAGATTGGGGGGATGTGGGGGTACAGGGGGTGTGGGGGGCAAGGGGGGCGCAGGGGGATGTGGGGGGCACGGGGGGTGTGGGGGGCGTGGGGGGGTGTGGGGGGCACGGGGGGATGTGGGGGGCAAGGGGGGCGCGGGGGGGCATGGGGGGCAAGGGGGTGGGGGGGATGTGGGGGGAGATTGGGGGGATGTGGGGGTACGGGGGGTGTGGGGGGATGTGGGGGGCAAGGGGGGCGCGGGGGGGCGTGGGGGGCAAGGGGGTGGGGGGGATGTGGGGGGCAAGGGGGGCGCAGGGGGATGTGGGGGGCACGGGGGGATGTGGGGGGCAAGGGGGGCGTGGGGGGCAAGGGGGTGGGGGGGGATGTGGGGGGAAATTGGGGGGACATGGGGAATACGGGGGGTGGGGGGACGTGGGGTGGATGGGGGGCACGGGGGGATGTGGGGGGCAAGGGGGTGGGGGGATGTGGGGGGGGCATGGGGGGGGTGTGGGGACGTGGGGACGGGGGGGAGAGCAGGGTGGGGGGGGACATGGGGGGCGTGGGGGGAGATGGGGCCAGGGAGGTTGGGGGCGCAGGATGGTTTGGGGGTGTGGGGGGGACATGGGGGTGCGCTGCCCCCCCCCCCCCCAGTTGTCGGAGCGGTGGGGGACCCCCCTGCCCGGCCCCTCCAGGCACGGAGGGGGAGCCCGAGCCGCCCCCCCTGGAGCCCCTCGGCCCCACACGGCTGCTGCGGCGCGACACGGCCCTGCTGCTGCGCGACCTGCGGCGGGGGGCGGCCGCCTGGCTGGGGGGGCTCTTCCGCAGGGCCCCCCCCCACCCCGGTACGCACCAGCGCCGTGGGGGGCGGCTCGGGGGATTGGGGGACGCGGGGGGTCTGGGGGGGGGGGGGACACGGGGGGGCTGGGGGACCCTGGGGGTGTTTGGGGACCGGGGGGGCAGTGGGGGTCTCTGGGGGGGACCCTGGGGGTGTTTGGGGACCTGGGGGGCAGTGGGGGTCTCTGGGGGGGACCCTGGGGGTGTTTGGGGACCTGGGGGGCAGTGGGGGTCTCGGGGGGGGACCCTGGGGGTGTTTGGGGACCCGGGGGGCAGTGGGGGTCTCGGGGGGGGACCCTGGGGGTGTTTGGGGAGCCGGGGGGCAGTGGGGGTCTCGGGGGGGGGACACGGGACCCTGGGGGTGTTTGGGGACCTGGGGGGCAGTGGGGGTCTCGGGGGGGGACCCTGGGGGTGTTTGGGGACCCGGGGGGCAGTGGGGGTCTCGGGGGGGGACCCTGGGGGTGTTTGGGGAGCCGGGGGGCAGTGGGGGTCTCGGGGGGGGACCCTGGGGGTGTTTGGGGACCTGGGGGGCAGTGGGGGTCTCGGGGGGGGACACGCGGGCTTGGAGAGACGGGCGGGGAGGTTTTGGGGTCCTGACGCCCCCGCCCCACAGAGCCCGGGCGCAAGAGCATCTCGGAGGGGGCGGGGGCAGCGCAGCAGCGGGAGGAGGAGGAGGAGGGGGAGGAGGGGGAAGCCCCCCAGGACGGCGAGGGGACCCCCGAGGACGGGGGGGACGCCCTGGAGTACCCGGACGAGTTCCAGCCCCTGCGCAGCCGGGGGCCCCCCGCCCGCTTCGACCTGCGCCCCGCGCCCCTGGCCAGGAACCCCTACGTGTCCCCGCTGCTGGCCCCCGACGGCATGCTGGGGGGGCTGCCCCCCGTCCACCTGGTGGTGAGTGCCCCGGCCCCACGGCCACGGGGGGGGACACACACACGGGGGGGGACACGGACCCCCACGGCCACTGCGGGGGGGGACACGGGGGGGACACGGACCCCCACGGCCACGGGGGGGGGGACACAGGGGGGACACGGACCCCCACGGCCACCCAGGGGGGGACACGGACCCCCATGGCCACTGAGGGGGGACGACACAGACCCCCACGGCCACCCAGGTCCCCAAACACCCCCAGGGAGGGACACGGGGGGGACACAGACCCCCACGGCCACGGGGGGGGGGACACGGACCCCCACGGCCACCCAGGGGGGGACACGGACCCCCATGGCCACTGGGGGGGGGGACACACGGGGGGGACACGGACCCCCACGGCCACCCAGGGGGGGACACGGACCCCCATGGCCACTGGGGGGGGACACACGGGGGGGACACGGACCCCCACAGCCACTGAGGGGGGACGACACAGACCCCCACGGCCACCCAGGTCCCCAAACACCCCCAGGGACGGACACGGGGGGGGACACAGACCCCCACGGCCACTGGGGGGGGGAACGACACAGACCCCCACAGCCACCCGGGGGGGACACACATGGGGGGGACACAGACCCCCACGGCCACTGGGGGGGACACACATGGGGGACACACAGACCCCCATGGCCACCCAGGTCCCCAAACACCCCCAGGGACGGACACGGGGGGGGACACGGACCCCCACGGCCACTGGGTGGGGGAACGACACAGACCCCCCACGCCCCGACGCGTCCCCACAGACGCCACCCCACATCTCCACTGGTGTCCGTGTCCGTTCCCCCCCCCCCCGTGACCCCCCCTTCCCCGTGCCCCACAGGCCTGCGCGCTGGACCCCATGCTGGACGACTCGGTGGCGCTGGCCCGGCGGCTGCGGGCATTGGGGCGGCCGGTGACGCTGCGCGTGGTCCCCGATCTGCCCCACGGCTTCCTCAGCCTGGGCCCCCTCAGCCCCGAGACCCGCCAGGCCACCGCGCTCTGCACCCGCCTCATCCGCGACATCCTCCACCCCCCCGGCGCCCCCCCGGACGGCTCCCGCCGTGGGTCGCTGCTGCTGGGGGCGCGGAGAGAGAGTCTGGCCCCACAGGACGGCTCCCGCCGTGGGTCGCTGCTGTTGGGGTCCCGCAGGGAGAGTCTGGCCCCACACGACAGCCCCCGCCGTGGGTCGGTGCTGCTGGGGGCACGGAGGGAGAGTCTGGCCCCACACGACAGCCCCCGCCGTGGGTCGCTGCTGTTGGGGGCGCGGAGGGAGAGTCTGGCCCCACAGGACGGCTCCCGCCGTGGGTCGGTGCTGCTGGGAGGCCGCCGCGAGAGCTTGGCGACCCACGGCGTGGGGGGCACGGCGAGCCTTGGCTCCCCAGCTGCAGCGACCCACGGCCTCAGGGCTGCAGCGACCCACGGCATAGGGGATGTGGGGGGCCCTGGAGCCGCCCCGACCCACGGCTCGGCGGCTGCGGCCAACCCCGGCGCGGGGGGCACAGCGACCCACGGCGACGGCACCGCCCTGACCCACGGCGGCAGCTCTGCCCCAGTGACCAGCTCCAGCACTGCTCTGACCCACAGCGTCGGGGCTGAAGGTGGCAGCGCTGCCCCGCCCCACGGCATCGGGGCCCCCTCGACCCACGGCGCCAGCATCGCCCCAACGGACGGCACCAGCGCCGCACTGACCCACGGCATCGCGGCTGCCCCGACCCACTGCAACGACGCTACCCTGACCCACGGCATTGCGGCTGCTCTGACCCACGGCACCGGCGCTGCCCTGACCCACGGTAACGACGCTGCCCTGACCCACGGCACTGGCGCTGCCCTGACCCACGGTAACGACGCTACCCTGACCCACGTTGATGGCACTGCCCTGACCCACGGCACCGGCACCGCCCCGACCTGTGGCACCGGTGCTGTCCTGACCCACGGCACCAGCAATGTCTTGACCCACGGCACCGGCGCTGCACTGACCCACGGTAACGACACTGCCCTGACCCACATTGACGGCACTGCCCTGACCCACGGCACTGGCACTGCCCTGACCCACGGCACCGGCGTTACCCTGACCCACGGCACCGGCGCTGCACTGACCCACGGCACTGGCACTACCCTGACCTACGGCACCGGCACTGCACTGACCCACGGCACCGGCACTACCCTGACCCACGGCACTGGCGTTACCCTGACCCACGGCACCGGCGTTACCCTGACCCACGGCACCGGCGCTGCACTGACCCATGGCACCGGCACTGCCCTGACCCACAGCACCGGCACTGCACTGACCCACGGCACTGGCACTACCCTGACCCACGGCACTGGCACTACCCTGACCCACGGCACCGGCGCTGCACTGACCCACGGCACCGGCACTGCCCTGACCCACGGCACCGGCGCTGCACTGACCCACGGCACTGGCACTACCCTGACCCACGGCACCGGCACTGCACTGACCCACGGCACTGGCACTACCCTGACCCACGGCACCGGCGCTGCACTGACCCACGGCACCGGCACTGCCCTGACCCACGGCACCAGCGCTGCACTGACCCACGGCACCGGCGTTACCCTGACCCACGGCACCGGCGTTGCACTGACCCACGGCACCGGCACTGCCCTGACCCACGGCACCGCCCCAGCCCATGGGCCCACGGCCACGCTGCCCCACGGCGCGGGGTCCTCGCTGACCCCCGAGGCCAGGGCCCCGTCCCGGCGCCCCTCGGCGCAGCCCCCCCTGTGCTGTGGGGCGCTGGCGGAGGGGGCGGCCCCCACCCCCCCGGCCGGCCCCGTGGCCCCCCCTGGCCAGCGGCACAGTGGGGCCCAGCCGCTCCCCCGCCGCCCCAGCGGCCCCGCGGGCCGTGAGGTGGGGTCCTGAGCCCTGGGGGGGGGGGGTCCTGAGCCCTGGGGGGGGGGTCCTGAGCCCTGGGGGGGAGGGGTCTTGAGCTGGGGGGGGGTGTCCTGAGCCCTGGGGGGGGGGTCCTGAGCCCTGGGGGGGGGGTCCTGAGCCCTGGGGGGGAGGGGTCTTGAGCTGGGGGGGGGGGTCCTGAGCCCTGGGGGGGGGGTCCTGAGCCCTGGGGGGGGGGTCCTGAGCCCTGGGGGGGAGGGGTCTTGAGCTGGGGGGGGGGGGTCCTGAGCCCTGGGGGGGGGGGGTCTTGAGCTGGGGGGAGGGTCTTGAGCCCTGGGGGGAGGGGTCTTGAGCGGGGGGGGGTCCTGAGCCCTGGGGGGAGGGGTCTTGAGCTGGGGGGGCAATCCTGAGCGGGGGGGGGGGGGGGTCCTGCAGCATGAGGGGGTCCTGAGCTGGGGGAATCCTGAGCTGTGAGGGGTCCTGAGCCGCGGGGGGGCAATCCTGAGCCCTGGGGGGGGGGTCCTGAGCTGGGAGAGAGGGTCCTGTGGCATGGGGGGTCCTGAGCCCCGTGTGGGGGGGTCCTGAGCCCCGGGGGGGTCCTGAGCTCTGGGGGGGGGGGTCCTGAGCCCCGGGGGGGGGGGTCTGAGCCCCGGGGGGTCCTGAGCCCTGGGGGGGGGGGGGTCCTGAGCTCCGTGGGGGGGGGTCCTGAGCCCGGGGGGGGTCCTGAGCTCGGGGGGGGGGGGGTCCTGAGCCCCGGGGGGGGTCCTGAGCTCTGGGGGGGGGGTCCTGAGCCCCGTGGGGGGGGGTCCCGAGCCCCGGGAGGTCCCGGCCGATCGCACGGAGCCGCCTGCGCTGCGGGGGGGGGGGGGGGGGGGGGGGGCGGGGTCAGCCCTCGTCTCCATGGCGACGCGGAAGGCCCCGCCCCCCCCTTTGAGGGCGCTTCTGCGCAGGCGTCGGGGCGGGGGCGGGGCTACGCAAACGGCGTGGGAGCGGGAGCCGCGCGTGGCAGCCACGCAAAGGGCGTGAGGCGGGCGTGAGGCCTACGCAAGGCGCGTAGCTGCCACGGAAACGGCCGCGTGTCCCCTCAGGGCCCGGGGGCTGCCCGGGGTGCGGAGCCTCCTGCGGCACCGGGTACGGCAGCAGAGCCGGGGGGTCCCGGGGGGCTCGGGGGGCCCTCGGGGGTTCGGGGGGTCCCGGGGGCCGTGGGGATCCCAGGGGTTCGGGGGGGTCTTGGGGGTTCCGGGGGGGCTTGGGGGGCCCTGGGGGGCTCAGGGGGTCCCGGGGGTTCGGGGGGTCCCGGGGGCCGTGGGGATCCCAGGGGTTCGGCGGGTCCTGAGGGGCTCGGGGGGGTCCCCCCGGGGGGGGGGGGGGTTGGGGGTCTGGGTGCTCCCCCTAAGCCTGGGGGGGGTTGGGGGCGCCCCCAAGGGCAGCAGGGACTGGGGGGGGGGGGGGGGGCGGGACACAGGCGGGGTTGGGGGGTGTCTCTGGGGGGGGACCCCGAGGGGTTTTGGGGGGCCCTGGCTGACACCTCCCCCCTTCCCCCCCCCAGGGCTGCTGCCCGCGAGCTGCGCTGTCCCCCCCCCAAACCGCCGGGATTCACCCCAAAGCGCGGGGTGTTGTTCCCCCCCCCCCCAATAAACACAACCCCCCCCCCTCCCCCCCCCGCGTCCTGCTGATTTCAGGGGTGCACCGCGGGGGGAGGGGCACGAACGGTGTTTATTGACACCCCCCCCCCCACAGCTGGGGGGAGGGGCACAGACGGGGGGGCAAGGAGCCTCCCCCCCCCCCCCCAAATATCCTGGAGTGACACCCCCCCCCCCAATAAATACAGATGTAAAGGGGGGGGCAGCACCCCGACATTCCCCCCCCCCCCCAAAAATAGAGGGCAACGCGCTGCCCCCCCCATACTGGAGCGTTTTGTGTCGGGGGGGGCAGCCCCAGCCCCCCAACAGGAGTGATGCGCTGCCCCCCCCCCCCCCCAAATCCAGGGGTGCTGTGTGGGGCAGCCCCTGCCCCCCCCAAACGTTGGGGTAACGCATCGCACCGCCCCCAAAATACTGGGGGGGGGGGGGGGCAGTGCCCCACGCCTCCCTGCAAACATGGGGAGCGGTGCAAACCCCCCCCCCCCAAAGTCCAGGGGTGCCCCCCCCCCCCCTCAGAGCGCCATGGAGGTGAGCTCGTGCGCCAGCCCCCCCTTGCGCGCCGGGGGGCCCCCCCCCCGTACTCCTGCAGCCCCTGCCGCAGCGTCACCAGGGCCGAGGCCAGGGCGGCTCGGTGGGGACCCCGCGGCCCCCCCGGCAGCTGCAGCAGCAGCGTGGCCACCGCCGCCACCCCGTCCTCGGTGGGCTCCAGCGTCACCGGCCCCGCGCCGGGCTGGGGGGGGAGCGGGGCGCCGGCGGGAAGCGGGGGTCGTCGTCGGGAAGGGGGTCCGGGGGGCGCCCCCCGTTCGAAGCAGACGGTGACCTTGGCGAAGGGGCGGCTCGCCATCTTGCTCATCTCCTGGAGGTGCCGGCGCTGCTCGTGGCGGGCGTCCAGCCCCTGCTTGGCCTTCCAGAGCAGGACGCAGAGCGCGAGGAAGAGGAAGAAGCAGGAGAAGAAGACGGAGAAGAAGACGAAGAGGTCGATGTGGGCCTGGTCCTGGCGGAAGAAGAGCAGCCCCTGCGAGGGGCCGCCCCGCGGGCCCCCCACCCCCAGCAGCAGCAGGTAGAAGCGGCTGGACTTGAGGGGGTGCAGGGCGTGGGGGTAGGTCAGCACCAGCCGGTCCCGCACCCCCCGCACCACCAGCGCCGCCGCCGCCTCCCGCACCGTCAGGTAGGTCACCAGCCCGCCGGCGCGTTCCTCCCGCAGCCGCGTGGCGTTGGCGTTGGCGGCGGCGGCGGCGGAGGAAGCGTGGGGGGTCTGGAGGCGGACGACGTGGCGGCCGGTGGCGGGGTCGACGTCGACGGCGAAGGTGTCGTAGGCGGTGGAGACGAAAAGGTCGACGCCGCCGAAGGTGACGTCCAGCGTGATGCGGATGTCGACGTTGGTGAACTTGGGCTGGACGCCGAAGAGGACGGTGCGGCCGGGCCCCAGGTGCTGGAGCTGCGGCTGGTGGAAGCAGTTGCTCTGCGAGGTGGGGTCCAGGCAGTACTCCTGCTCCACCGCCATCAGCCGGTAGCACTGCTGCCCCCCCACCGGGTGCCCGTGGAACGAGTCGCGGCACTTGGCGCACTGGGGGGGGGGGGACACACATGGAGAGGGGGGGGGCTCAGCGGCACCGTGGGGACGGGAGCACGGCGGGGGGGGGGTGGGGACGGGGGGCGTGGGGATGGGGGGGTGGGGATGGGGGGCTGAGTGCGGGGGCAGGGAGGACGGGGTGAGGATGGGGTGGGGGGGCGACACAGGGGGGGATGGCAGGGACGTGGGAGTGGGGGCGACACGGGTGTGGGGACGACACGGGTGTGGGGACCACAGGGGTGTGGGGACCACAGGGGTGTGGGGACGACACGGGACGTGGGAGTGGGGATGACACGGGTGTGGGGACGACACGGGTGTGGGGACCACAGGGGCGTGGGAGTGGGGATGACACGGGTGTGGGGACGACACGGGTGTGGGGACCACAGGGGTGTGGGGACGACACGGGACGTGGGAGTGGGGATGACATGGGTGTGGGGATGACACGGGTGTGGGGACCACAGGGGCGTGGGAGTGGGGATGACACGGGTGTGGGGACCACAGGGGTGTGGGGACGACACGGGACGTGGGAGTGGGGATGACACGGGTGTGGGGATGACACGGGTGTGGGGACGACACGGGATGTGGGGATGACACGGGTGTGGGGGATGACACGGGTGTGGGGGATGACACGGGTGTGGGGACGACACAGGACACAGGTGTGGG
This sequence comes from Grus americana, assembly GCF_028858705.1. Classification (NCBI taxonomy): domain Eukaryota; kingdom Metazoa; phylum Chordata; class Aves; order Gruiformes; family Gruidae; genus Grus; species Grus americana. Next base: position 9,314 of record NW_026561436.1, on the reverse strand, counting down.
GACGACACGAGACGTGGGAGTGGGGATGACATGGGACACGGGTGTGGGGGATAACACGGGTGTGGGGGATGACACGGGTGTGGGGACGACACAGGACACAGGTGTGGGGACGACACGGGACGTGGGAGTGGGGATGACATGGGACACGGGTGTGGGGGATAACACGGGTGTGGGGACGACACGGGACATGGGAGTGGGGGTGACACAGGACACGGGTGTGGGGATGACACGGGTGTGGGGACAACACGGGTGTGGGGACGACACGGGTGTGGGGGACGACACGGGTGTGGGGGATAACATGGGTGTGGGGACAACACGGGACGTGGGAGTGGGGACGACACAGGACACGGGTGTGGGGACGACACGGGTGTGGGGGATAACACGGGTGTGGGGACAACACGGGTGCGGGAGTGGGGCCAACCCGGGACGGTTCCCATGGGGACGTGGGCACACGGGGCGCAGCGGGGGGGTTGGGGGGGGGTGCGGGTGCCGCCGCGCTGACCTGCTGCTTGTAGCAGTCCTTCTTGTCGGCGGGGCTGCCGCCCTGGCAGCTGCCGGTCTCGGTGTTGTTCTGGCAGGGACACCCCGTCCCGTCCAGCTCGTTGCACGTGTCCGCGTGCCCGTTGCACTGACACCTGGGGGGGGGGGGGAGGGGGAAGCCGTCGCACCAGGCTCGCACGAGGACGCCCCTCGCACGAGGGTGTCATCATCCCCCCCATCGTGTGTGTCCCCCTCCCGGCACGAGGACCCCGCCTCGCACGAGGGTCCGTACTTGGTGCAGGCGCCGTCGAGCAGGAAGAAGCCGGGCCGGCAGCCGTCGCAGCGCTCGCCCACGCTGTTGTTCTGGCAGTTGACGCAGACGGCCGCCTCCTCGCTCGGCCCCTCCGACACCCACGTGGGGATCTGGGGGGCAGCGGGGTGGGCGGGGGGGGGGGGGCACGGCCGCCCCACGGGAGGAACGGGGATCCCCCACCCCACCCCCCCCGCCCCCCGCCGGCAGCAGAGGGGTGGGGGGCAGGCAGGGGGAAATGGGGAGCCCCAGGACCCCCGGGGTGTGGGGCAGGGTGAGATGGGACACACACCACCCCCCCCCCCAGATGTGGGGCAGATGATGGGGACAACCCCCAGGATGTGGGGCAGGGTGAAACAGGGGACCCCCCCCCCCCCAGACATGGGACTGGTGAGCGGGACACCCCCCCCCCCCACCCCCCCTCCAGCCCGTTGCCGTGGGGCAGCCCCGGGGGACCCCCCCCCAGCCCCGTGCCGTGGGGCGCCCCACTGACCATGGCGGGCTCGAGGGGGAAGCGCGCGGGGTCGCGGCGGGCGCGTTCGTACTCCTCCCGCGAGATGCAGACGGCGGCGTTGTGGCGGCAGAAGCTGCGGCACGGCCGGCACGAGCCCCCCGCCCGCGCCGAGCCCACGAAGAGGGGCCGGCACCGCTCGCACTGCGGGCCCTGCCGTGGGGCAGGCTCAGCTCACCCCACGGCCTGCCCCACGGCCGGCCCCACAGCCCGCCCCATGGCCTGCCCCACGGCCGGCCCCACAGCTCACCCCACAGCCCGCCCCATGGCCTGCCCCACGGCCTGCCCCACAGCCCACCCCACAGCCTGCCCCACAGCCGGCCCCACAGCTCACCCCACGGCCGGCCCCACAGCTCACCCCACAGCCCGCCCCACGGCCTGCCCCACGGCCCGCCCCACAGCCCGCCCCATGGCCTGCCCCACGGCCTGCCCCACAGCCCACCCCACAGCCCCCCCCACACCCTGCCCCACGGCCCTCCCAGCTCCCCTCCCTCACCTGGGTCCCCAGCAGCCTGTCGCACCACCCTGCCACCCCCCTGCCCCACAGCCCCCCCCACAGCCCCCCCCACACCCCGCCCCACACCCTGCCCCACACCCTGCCCCACGGCCGCCCCACCTTGGTGTTGTTGAAGCACTGGAGGCACTGGTCGCGGGCGGCGGGGCCGCGGCACTGGCTGTGCCCGTTGCACTGGCACTGCACCGAGCAGTTGTGCCCCACGTAGCCGAAGTGGCAGCGGCAGCGGTTGGGCTCCACGCACGTCCCGTTCACGCAGCCCTGCTCGCACACCGGCCGGCACAGCCCCGTGGCGCTGCGGGGAGGGGCTCGCACGGGGGCACGGCAGGGCACGGGGGGGGGGGGGGGGCACCCCGTGCATGCGTACGCGCTCCCCGCACGCTCCCGGGGCTCGCTCGCACGAGGGGGGCACCGGGGTGGTGCGAAAGCCGCAGGCGTGCCGCCCGGCAAACACAGGCGGGGCACTGAGCGTGACCTGTGCGATGCCCTCGTGCAAGCTCACCCGCGCACGCTCACGAGGGCCCTTTGCTCTGTGCGGCGCCCCAGAGCCGGTGCAAACCCCTGGGGGGGCTGCACCCTCCCTCCCCTCGCACGCCCGCCCCTCGCACGCCCGCTCACTTGTCCAGCGTGTAGCCGCTCTTGCACGCGCAGCGGTAGCCGTGCGGGAGGTCGTGGCAGTCCTGGGTCTCGTTGCAGTCGTGGTGCCCGTTGAGACACTCGTTCTCGGGGGGGCAGCCCAGGAACGCCCACTCCGCCTCCGCCCCGCACGCCTGCGCCAGCCCTGGGCCGGCAGGGAAGGGGCTGGGGGGGGGAACGCGGCTTCCCCTGCCCCCCATAGCCCCCCCGACACCCCATAGCCCCCCCACCCCCAGGCCCCCCATAACCCACCCCACAGCCCCACCCCACAGCCCCATCACCCACCCCACGGACCCATAACCCACCCCACGGACCCCCAGCCCACAGCCCCATAACCCACCCCATGGACTCACAGCCCACCCCACAGCCCCATAACCCACCCCACGGATCCATAACCCACCCCACAGCCCCATGACCCACCCCACGGATCCATAACCCACCCCACGGATCCATAACCCACCCCACAGCCCCATGACCCACCCCACGGACCCATAACCCACCCCATGGACTCACAGCCCACCCCACAGCCCCATAACCCACCCCACGGACTCACAGCCCACCCCACAGCCCCATAACCCACCCCACGGACCCATAACCCACCCCACGGACCCCCAGCCCACAGCCCCATAACCCACCCCACGGACTCACAGCCCACCCCACAGCCCCATGACCCACCCCACGGATCCATAACCCACCCCCACAGACCCCCCCAGCCCACCCCACAGCCCCATGACCCACCCCACAGCCCCATAACCCACCCCACGGACCCATAACCCACCCCACGGACCCCCAGCCCACAGCCCCATAACCCACCCCACGGACTCACAGCCCACCCCACAGCCCCATGACCCACCCCACAGCCCCATAACCCACCCCACGGATCCATAACCCACCCCACGGATCCATAACCCACCCCACGGATCCATAACCCACCCCACAGATCCATAACCCACCGCACGGACCCATAACCCACCCCACAGCCCCATGACCCACCCCACGGACCCATAACCCACCCCATGGACTCACAGCCCACCCCACAGGCCCATAACCCACCCCACGGACTCACAGCCCACCCCACAGCCCCATAACCCACCCCACAACCCCATAACCCACCCCATGGACCCATAGCCCACCCCACAACCCCATAACCCACCCCACGGACCCATAACCCACCCCCCAGCCCCCCGGCGTACCGTGGCGGGGGCCGTGCAGGCCTCCCTCCAGGCAGCGGCCGCTGCCGTTGTGCCCACGGCGGGCGCACCAGCCGCAGCGGGGCTGGCGGAGGCAGCGGGAGCACTGGGGGGCCCCCGCGCACCCCGGGGTGCAGCTCTCCGGCCCCCGCAGCAGCCGCCCGCACGCCCCGGCCGCGCACCGCAGGGGGACGTAGCTGGGGCTCATGCACTGGGGGGGGGGGGGGGAAGGGGGTCGGGGGGGGGGCCCTGTGCCCCACGGCTGGCCCTGTGCCCCCCCAGCCGCCCCCTGTGCCCCACGGCCCACCCCACACCTGGCTCCCCAGTCACCCCTTGGTGCTGTGGCACCCCCAGCCCCCCCAAGCCCCACAGCCCCCACGACTGGACCCCCCCAAGCTCCTGTACAGGGCCCCCCCCCCCCCCACACCTCTGGCCCCCCCAAGTACCCCCCCACCCCCGTCCAGGGCTCCCCCCCACCTCCCCACCCCACAACAGGACCCTCTGACCCCGTCCAGGGCTCCCCCCCCCACACCTCTCTGCCCCCCAAGCACCCCCGTACCCCCCAGGCCAGGACCCCCCCACACCTCTCTGCCCCCCCAAGCACCCCCACGCCCCCATCCAGGGCTCCCCCTGCCCCCCAGCACCCCCATCCAGGCCCCCCCCGCCCCTCTGCCCCCCCCAGGCCCCCCCACCTCTCTGCCCCCCAAGCACCCCCGTAAACCCCAGGCCGGGACCCCCACACCCCCGTCCAGTGCTCCCCCCACCTCTCTGCCCCTCCAGCACCCCTGTCCAGGCCCCCCCACCTCTCTGCCCCCCCCACCCTCTTGCCCCCACACCCCCACACCCCCATCCAGGGCTCCCCCTGCCCCCCAGCACCCCAGCACCCCCATCCAGGCCCCTCACCCCTCTGCCCCCCAGGCCCCCCCACCTCTCTGCCCCCAAGCACCCCCACACCCCCATCCAGGGCTCCCCCTGCCCCCCAGCACCCCCACACCCCCATCCAGGCTCCCCCTGCCCCCCAGCACCCCCATGCAGCCCCCCAGGCCCCCCCACCTCTCTGCCCCCAAGCACCCCCACACCCCCATCCAGGGCTCCCCCTGCCCCCCAGCACCCCCACACCCCCATCCAGGGCTCCCCTGCCCCCCAGCACCCCCCAGCACCCCCTGCAGCCCCCCACCTGCTGCAGGCTGACGCTCCAGACGCAGCGCTGCCAGCCGCCGTCCGCCCCCTTGGAGGCCAGGCAGAGCGGGCAGGAGCTGTGGTTGTGGCAGGGCGTGGGGCAGGGCAGGGGGGGCGACGACTCCACGGGCATGGGGGACACGTTGAGCAGCGAGTGGCTGAAGCACGTCCAGTCGTAGGTGGGCTGCACGCTCAGGATGCGCCGCGTCTCGCCTGGGGGGTGGGGGTACGGGGGGGTGGGGGGGGGGTGCAGGGGTATGGGGGGGTGGGGGTACGGGGGGGGGGGGGGGGGTGCAGGGGTATGGGGGGGGTGGGGGTATGGGGGGGTGGGGGGGGTGTGGGGGGTATGGGGGGGGGTGGGGGGGTGCAGGGGTATGGGGGGGGTGGGGGTACGGGGGGGGTGGGGGGGTGCAGGGGTATGGGGGGGGTGGGGGTACGGGGGGGTGGGGGGGGTGCAGGGGTATGGGGGGGGTGGGGGTATGGGGGGGTGGGGGGGTGCAGGGGTATGGGGGGGGTGGGGGTATGGGGGGGGTGGGGGTGGGGGTACGGGGGGTGGGGGGGTGCAGGGGTATGGGGGGGTGGGGGTATGGGGGGGTGTGGGGGGGTGCAGGGGTATGGGGGGGTGGGGGTACGGGGGGGTGGGGGGGGTGCAGGGGTATGGGGGGGTGGGGGTACGGGGGCATGGGGGGGTGGGGGTATGGGGGGGGGGATATGGGGGGCACGGGGGTATGGGGGGGTGTGGGGGGGTGCAGGGGTATGGGGGGGGTGGGGGTACGGGGGCATGGGGGGGTGGGGGTATGGGGGGGGGGGGATATGGGGGGCACGGGGGTATGGGGGGGTGGGGATACAGGGGGGCACGGGGGCTATGGGGGGGGCACTGGGCACCCCAGCAGGCCCCCAGTGGCCCCCCAGCAGCCCCATGGCCCCCCAGCAGCCCCCCAGCAGCCCCCCAGCAGCCCCATGGCAGCCCCCCAGCAGCCCTATGGCCCCCCAGCAGCCTCACAGCAGCCCCATGGCAGCCCCATGGCCCCCCAGCAGCTCCCCAGCCCCATGGCAGCCCCCCGGCAGCCCTATGGCCCCACAGCAGCCCCATGGCTCCCCAGCAGCCCCCCAGCCCCACAGCAGCCCCATGGCAGCCCCACGGCCCCCCAGCAGCCCCATGGCAGCCCCATGAACCCCCAGCAGCCCCCCAGCAGCCCCCCAGCCCCCCAACAGCCCCACGGCCCCCCAGCAGCCCCATGGCTCCCCGGCAGCCCCATGGCAGCCCCACAGCAGCCCCACGGCCCCCCAGCAGCCCCACGGCTCCCCAGCAGAGCCCCATGGCAGCCCCACGGCTCCCTGGCAGCCCCATGGCAGCCCCCCAGCAGCCCCACGGCCCCCCAGCAGCCCCATGGCTCCCCAGAAGCCCCAAGGCCCCCCAGGAGCCCCCCAGCCCCCCAGCAGCCCCCCAGCAGCCCCCCAGCCCCCCAACAGCCCCACGGCCCCCCCAGCAGCCCCATGGCTCCCGGCAGCCCCATGGCAGCCCCACAGCAGCCCCACGGCCCCCCAGCAGCCCCATGGCTCCCCAGCAGAGCCCCATGGCAGCCCCACGGCTCCCTGGCAGCCCCATGGCAGCCCCACAGCAGCCCCACGGCCCCCCAGCAGCCCCATGGCTCCCCAGAAGCCCCAAGGCCCCCCAGGAGCCCCCCAGCCCCCCAGCAGCCCCCCAGCAGCCCCCCAGCCCCCCAACAGCCCCACGGCCCCCCAGCAGCCCCATGGCTCCCCGGCAGCCCCATGGCAGCCCCACAGCAGCCCCACGGCCCCCCAGCAGCCCCATGGCTCCCCAGCAGAGCCCCATGGCAGCCCCACGGCTCCCTGGCAGCCCCATGGCAGCCCCACAGCAGCCCCACGGCCCCCCAGCAGCCCCATGGCTCCCCAGAAGCCCCAAGGCCCCCCAGGAGCCCCCCAGCCCCCCAGCAGCCCCCCAGCAGCCCCCCAGCCCCCCAACAGCCCCACGGCCCCCCAGCAGCCCCACGGCTCCCCAGCAGCCCCATGGCAGCCCCATGGCCCCCCAGCAGCCCCATGGCTCCCCAGCAGAGCCCCATGGCAGCCCCACGGCTCCCTGGCAGCCCCATGGCAGCCCCACAGCAGCCCCACGGCCCCCCAGCAGCCCCACGGCCCCCCAGCAGCCCCATGGCTCCCCAGAAGCCCCAAGGCCCCCCAGGAGCCCCCCAGCCCCCCAGCAGCCCCCCAGCAGCCCCCCAGCCCCCCAACAGCCCCATGGCAGCCCCACAGCAGCCCCACGGCCCCCCAGCAGCCCCATGGCTCCCCAGCAGAGCCCCATGGCAGCCCCATGGCAGCCCCCCAGCCCCCCAGCAGCCCCCCAGCAGCCCCCCAGCCCCCCCCGGGGCCGTACCGGTGCGTTTGAACTGGCGCGTCCACATGCACTTGCCGGAGGCCGTGCACTTGGGGCAGTCGGAGGCCTCGCACGACACCTCGGAGCAGTTGGCGGCGGCGAAGATCTCGCGCTGGTTGATGCGACAGTCGTTCTCCGACGTGCAGCTCCCGCCGCTGCCGATGCACGCGCCCTCGGGGCAGTTGGTGCACCACTTGCACTGCGGGGGGGCCTGGGGGGCTGTGGGGTGAGGGTTGGGGGGGGATGGGGGGGGGGGCCTGGGGGGTTCCAGGGGGGTCCTAGGGGGTCCTGGGGGGTTCCAAGGGGTCCTGGGGGGTCCTGGAGGGTCCTAGGGGTTCCTGGGGGGTCCCAAGGGGGTCCCAGGGGGTCGTGGGGGGTCCTAGGGGGTCCTGGGGGGTCCCAGGAGGGTTTCCGGAGGGTCCCAGAGGGGTACCGGGGGGTCCTGGGGGGTCCCAGGAGGGTTCCAGAGGGTCCCAGAGGGGTACCGGGGGGGTCCTGGGGGTCCCGGGGGGGTCCTAGGGGGTCCTTGGGGTTCCAGGGGGTCCTGGGGGGTTCCAGGGGGGTCCTGGGGGTCCTAGGGGGGGTCCTAGGGGGTCCTTGGGGTTCCAGGGGGGTCTCCTGGGGGGTCCTAGGGGGTCCTAGGGGGTCCTTGGGGTTCCAGGGGGGTCCTGGGGGGTTCCAGGGGGGTCCTAGGGGGTCCTGGGGGGTTCCAGGGGGGTCCTGGGGGGTCCCAGGGGGGTTCCAAGGGGGTCCCCAGGGGGGTCGTGGGGGGTCCTAGGGGGTCCTGGGGGGTTCCGGGGGGTCCCAGGGGGGTCCTGGGGGGTCCTGGGGGGGTTCCAGGGGGGTCCCAGGGGGGTCCTAGGGGGTCCTGGGGGGGGTCCTAGGGGGTCCTGGGGGGTTCCAGGGGGTCCCAGGGGAGTCCCAGGGGGGTCCTGGAGGGTCCTGGGGGGTCCTGGGAGGTCCTGGAGGGTCCCAGGGGGGTCCCAGGGGGGTCCTACGGGGTCCTGGGGGGTCCTAGGGGGGTCCTAGGGGGGTCGCATTGGTCCGGGGGGGATCCAGGGGGTCCCAGGGGGTCCTGGAGGTCCTGGGGGGTCCCAGGGGGGTCCTAGGGGGTCCCGGGGGGTCCTGGGAGGTCCTGGAGGGTCCCAGGAGGGTTCCAGGAGGGTGCCAGGGGGGTCCTGGGGGGTCCCAGCGGGATCCCAGGGGGGTCCCAGGGGGTTCTGGAGGGTTCCAAGGGATCCCAGGGGGTCCCAGGGGGGTCCTAGGGGGGTCTTGGAGGGTCCCAGGGGTCCCAGGGGGGTCCTGGAGGTTCCAGAGAGTTGCAGGGGAGTCCCAGGGGGTCCCAGGGGGTCCTGGAGGTCCCAGGGGGGTCCCGGGGGTCGCATTGGTCCTGGGGGGGGATCCAGGGGGTCCCAGGGGGTCCTGGAGGTCCCGGGGGGTCCCAGCAGGGTCCCGGGGGGGGGTCCCAGGGGTCCCAGTGATCCCATTGGTCCCGGGGGGGTCCCAGGGGGTCCCCCCGCTCACCGGGACGCCGTGCCGCAGGGCGTGGGGGTGCTGGGCCAGGCACTCGCTGCAGGTCCGCAGGCGCCGGCAGTCCTCGGGGGAGCGCGGTGTCGGGGAGCAGGCGGCGGGGCCGGGGGCGCAGCCCAGCCTGCCGGATTTGCATCTCATTTGCATGCCCCGCCCACTCACCCCCCCCCCCCAATTCGTACCCCCCAGCTGCACCCAGCCCCCCCCCCCCCAGCACCCTGCACGCCCCATGGCCCCCAACTGCCCCGTAACACCCGGCTGCCCCCCGTGCCCCACACCCCACAGCCACCCCCTGTGCCCCACGGCTGCCCCCCACCCCACAGCTGCCCCCTACCCCACAGCTGCCCCCCACCCCACAGCTGCCCCCCCATACCCCATGGCTGCCCCCCTGTGCCCCACAGCTGCCCCCCCATACCCCACAGCTGCCCCCCGTGCCCCACACCCCACAGCCACCCCCCCTACCCCACAGCCGCCCCCCACACCCCACAGCCGCCCCCTGTGCCCCACGGCCGCCCCCCACGCCCCACGGCCGCCCCCCACACCCCACAGCCACCCCACACACCCCATGG
>NW_026561435.1:0-1682 GCF_028858705.1 Grus americana | reverse complement strand
CTATGGCTTGCAGTGCTCAGAGGAGACTATGTACTTCCCAAGCAAGTAGTATGGACAAGACTGCACCAGGAATGGCTCCTGCCATCTTACCCTGTCATCACCTGTGTGCAGATGACATCGGGACTAGTGGACCTTTGAGATTACTCAGAAAATACATGAGAAATCCCATTTTACATTTGTAATATAGTAAAACGGATTATGAAAAAAGTCTACTAAAAAAATAAAATCCTGTGTTATTTTGATAGGAAACATGTTTAGATATGGCAGGTGGAACACTGCTGGTGGGCGGCACAGCAGCAGTTTGCTTCATGAGTCTTACCAGCCCATGTCCTGCTGACTGAATATAAACGTACCACCAGTGCTGAGTTTCTAATTCTGGAGCTGTCCAGAGGCTTGAAGGGAGGCAGGCGTTTTCTCTATTTGTATTTCAATGCTGGGTTTCATATTCTGTCATTTGTGTGTGATTCCATGATCAAAATGGCTTTTTTTTCTAAGCCTCTTGCCAATAGCTGGTGCCGTGGCAGAGTAAGGCTTGTATGTTCTGACTTATTCCATGATCCTTGGCTCAGTTTGGCCCTTCATAGAGTGATTCTTGAAATATCCCTTTGTTATTGGGTGGGTTGTTGTTGTCCTGGTTTAACCCCAGCCGGCAGCTGAGCCCCACGCAGCCACTCACTCAATCTCCCCACAGCGGGATGGGGGAGAGAACTGGAAGAGTAAAAGTGAGAAAACTCCTGGGCTGAGATAAAGACAGTTTAATGGGTAAAGCAAAAGCCACACATGCAAGCAAAGCAAACCAAGGAATTCATTCCCCACTTCCCATGGGCAGGCAGGTGTTCAGCCATCCCCAGGAAAGCAGGGCTCCATCACGCCTGACGGGGACTTGGGAAGACAAACGCCATCACTCCGAACGTCCCCACCAACCCCTGCTTTACATGATGAGCATGACATCATGGACTATGGACTATTCCATGGACTATGGACTATTTCTTTGGTCATCTGGGGACAGCTGTCCCAGCTGTGCCCCCTCCCAACTCCTTGTGCACCCCCAGCCTACTTGCTGGTGGGCTGGAGTGAGGAGCAGCAAAGGCCTTGGCTCTGTGTAGGCACTGCTCAGCAATAACAAAAACATCCCTGTGTTAGCAATGCTGTTTTCAGCACAAATCCAAACCACAGCCCCATACTAGCTGCTATGAAGAACATTAACTCCATCGCAGCCAAAACCAGCACAGTTGTGCACTGGCAGCTGATGCTCGTAATGGAAGGGTGAGATTGCGCTGTTACAGGGAACGTGTAGTTTGCTTTCCTAAAGGCAGGTCTCCCTCACGCAACTGGACCCTACTTCTCCCTTTTTTTTTTTTTTTTTTTTTTTTTTTTTTTTTTTTTTTTTTTTTTTTTTTTTTTTTTTTTTTTTTTTTTTTTTTTTTTTTTTTTTTTTTTTTTTTTTTTTTTTTTTTTTTTTTTTTTTTTTTTTTTTTTTTTTTTTTTTTTTTTTTTTTTTTTTTTTTTTTTTTTTTTTTTTTTTTTTTTTTTTTTTTTTTTTTTTTTTTTTTTTTTTTTTTTTTTTTTTTTTTTATTTTTTTTTTTTTTTTTTTTTTTTTTTTTTTTTTTTTTTTTTTTTTTTTTTTTTTTTTTTTTTTTTTTTTTTTTTTTTTTTTTTTTTTTTTTTTTTTTTTTTTTTT
>NW_026561434.1:0-67655 GCF_028858705.1 Grus americana | reverse complement strand
AGCTTGGTGGCACCGGCACAGCCACCCCCCACAGCCACTTTGCCTCGCTCTCCCTGCCCGAGGAGCTGCTCACCCCCGACTACAGCGTCCCCGAGATCACTGACGCCATCCTGAGCATGGAAGAGTTCTACACCATGGGGATGGAGCCCCAGGAGTCGTGGGGGGCTGCGGGGATGGCCCTGCCACCGTCCCAGGCTGCCGTCTGCGAGAAGCGGGGCAAGAAGCGGGGGCAGAGCGCCTTGCCAAAGCCGGCCAGCAAGCGCAGGGCTCTGGCAGGCAGCACGGGGGGTGGCAGGGGGGGGAAGTAGAGCCCGAGCAGGGATGAGGAGGAGGTGGGGGGAGTGGGGGATGGGGGAGGAGGGGTGGTGTATTTTGGGGGGGGGGGGAGGGGGGGTAGAGTAGCTTTGATGGGACCTTTTCTCTTGTGTTTTGTCAATTAAAAGCTGTTTCTCCAGAACGGCTACGTGCCGGTGTGGGAGGGGGAGGGAGCACAGGGGGCACCGGGGAAAATGGCACCCAAGAGGTGCAAAAGCCCCGCTGAGCCCCAGATCAGGGCCGGCGAGTCTCGAAGGGCACCATGCCACCCCCAGGGCCGAGTCACCGCCGGCGGGGCAGGCAATGGTGGGGGGGAAGCTCCCCCATCCCCTTCCCCAGGGGAAGCAGCCCTTTGGCGGGGGAGCCAGGACAGGACGCGTCCCTGCAGGACACACCTTGCGGGCTGGCGGGCACACGGACGGACACACAAGATGACAAGGGCTGCAACGCCTTTGTCTTGAACACCACCAGCATCCCTTCCAGCGGGGACAGGGCTCGCTGCAAGGCCCTTCAAAGCCTCAAGACAATCACGCCCTTCCTCGGCTCCCAACCGATATTCCCAGGGCACTCTGCTATGTACCTCCCTGAAGGGCATAACCTTTGCGCTCTTGAACTCCAGGGTAGCAACTCTGCCGGCCTATTTTCTCATGACACTGACCCTTTTAAACTCAACCATTTCAGGATCACTCTGGCCAAGGCCATCCCGTCACCAACGAGCCCTTCCCCATTCACAACTAGCAAGTCTAGGAAGGCTCCATCTTTCCGAGTAGGCTCCCTGAGTACTTGGGACAAAAGAAGTTCCAGCCCACTAACTTCAGGAATTTCCAAGACCTGCTCGTCACAGCAGTATGGTATTCCCAGGTGGTGTCTGGGAAATCTGCCATCAAGACAAGGGCTGCTCGTCCAGAGATTTCTCCTCAGGGCCTATCAAATAACTCCGCAGTGCGGGCATCCCGGCTGGGCCATCGGTAGCAGACACCCGCTGCAACAGCTGCTTTGTTTTCCATGCCCCTCAGCCTCACCCAGAGGCTCTCCACCACATCCTTGCTGACTGGAAGGGCTCTACCATCCAACCTCTCCCTTCCACAGAGTGCGACCCCTCCACCTCGCCTGCCCTGCCTACCCCTCCTGAACAGCCTGCAGCCTCCATGACAGCACTCCAGGCGTGGCACTCGTCCCACCAAGTCCCACCAATCCCAAGGACATGCCAGCTCTGGGAACGCAGCAAGGCCCCCCCTGAACCCTTTCCCTCCCCAGGCAGGAGGGGCTGGGGAGGCTGTTGGGGCGGAACACGCGGACACCCCACATTCCCTCCTGGGAGACGCCAGAGAGTCCTTAGCAGCCAACAGCCAGAACGCAACATGGCGCCGCCACCACTGCAGCTCCCACCACGCGGCCCCCGGGACCCCCCCGGCACCCCGACTCCTCCAGACTTTTGCCCTTCCCCAAACCTTCTACCTCCAAGGTACAGACCCACCCTGACCCCTGCACCCCAGGGACGCTCTTGGGGGCAAGAGCGGAGGTGACCATCGGCCATCGCTCCTGTCTCTCTTCCAGGCGCAGCCAACCTGTGCCCACTGCCCCGCCAGCAGCAGCCCTTCCCCGCAGCCTGGCCACCCTCACTGCACGTGGCACCCCAGGGCCCCCAGGCACTACCACCACCAGGTACGGCACCCCTGGCTGCTCTGCCACCCCGCCGCCTTCGCCATCCCCGGCCCCCGCGCACGCCCAGCATCCCCATCAGCCCTGTCCCCAGGGCACTTTTGGCACAGGGCTTCAGCAAGCCCAGGCAAGCGTCCCTGCTCTCGCCTGGCTGATGCGGGCCCAGGAAATCCAAGTCCCAGAGAATTTCCCCAATGCTTGGGGCCATCTCTCCCGCTTCACCTCCTAGAAGCCAGTCTCCTCCCTGCTTTGCAAGCCTGTCCCACCAGCACAGCAGCTCACCCCGCGCGGAGCACCCCGGCCACAAGCTCCCCACGTGCCCAGCACAGAGCTGGGGGATGGCGGCCATCGGGGCCAGCTCGGTGGCTGTCCTTGGAGGGCCCCAACCCCCTGGCCCAGCACGGCTCCCTCTCACCCACACAGGTCTGCAGAGGGCTCCATGCGGCTGCTTCTTCGACCCCCGGGTCTTCCACATCGAGTGGACGGTCACCAACCTGCCTGCCCCGGCCAGCTCCACGCTCAGCCATGGCACCGCTTCTCTGCCGGCTGCTGCCCTGTGGGGGGGCCCCAGGGGCTGCAGGACCCTCCCAGCCTGGGCAGCCCCTCTGACCCCGCAGGGACAGCCGACACACCTCACACCCCAAAACTATCAGGGGAGAGCGGAGGCCCCAGCCCCCCCAGCACTGCCGACGTCCATCCCTGGCTACCGGCACATCCAGGCACAGCCTGCCCACGTCAACAGCTCTGGCACGGCCACCCCTGCGCGGGCACACCCGGGCACCAACATCCCCCCGGGCCGTGACACCCCCCGCAGCCCCACTGCTGGCCCCCACCACCAAGCCCCTGGGGACCCGGATGGAGACTTGGAAGTCTCTGAGGAGGAGCTTCTCCAAGAGGCCCTCAGGCTCTTTGGTCGCTCCTTGGATGCGGTGGGGACCAGTCAGGATGTTCCTGGCAGCAGCCCCATGCCTGGGGACTCCTGTGGCACCCGTGCAGAGGGAAGAGTGGTGGCCCCAGCCCCCCTGGCGTTGCCGACGTCCAACCCTGGCTGCCAGCACATCGAGGGGCAGCCTGCCCAGACCAACACCTGCGGCACGGCACCTCCTGTGGGGGCACACCCGGACACCAACATCCCCCCGGGCAGCCATGACTCCCCCAGCCAGGCCCTGGAGGACCTGGCAGGAGACCTTGCTGTATCTGACGAGGAGCTTTTCAAAGAGGCCCTAAGCCTCTTGGGTTGCTCCCTGGACGGGGTGGAGGCCACCCAGGAGGATGCCGGCAGCAGCCCTATGCATGGGGACCATGGTGGCACAGGCGCAGAAGAGAACATGGTGGCCCTTGCCTCCCCTGTGTTACCAACATCCAGCGCCACCTACCAGCACGTCGAGGAGCAGCCTGCCCAGCTCACTATCGACGGCACGGCCACCACTGCGGAGGCACAGCTGGGCAGCAACATCCCCCTGGGCAGCTACGACCCCTCCTGCCCTTCTGCTGCACCCAACAACCAAGCCCTTGGGGACCTGGCAGATGACCTCACCGTGTCCGAGGAGGTGCCACTCGAAGAGGCCCTAAGGCTCTTTGGTTGCTCCCTGGACACGGTGGGGGTCAGCCAGGATGCTTTCAGCAGCAGCCCTGGGCCTGGGGAGCTTGGTGGCACCGGCACAGCCACCCCCCACTGCCACTTTGCCTCGCTCTCCCTGCCCGAGGAGCTGCTCACCCCCGACTACAGCGTCCCCGAGATCACCGACGCCATCCTGAGCATGGAAGAGTTCTACACCATGGGGATGGAGCCCCAGGAGTCGTGGGGGGCTGCGGGGATGGCCCTGCCACCGTCCCAGGCTGCCGTCTGCGAGAAGCGGGGCAAGAAGCGGGGGCAGAGCGCCTTGCCAAAGCCGGCCAGCAAGCGCAGGGCTCTGGCAGGCAGCACGGGGGTGGCAGGGGGGGAAGTAGAGCCCGAGCAGGGATGAGGAGGAGGTGGGGGGAGTGGGGGATGGGGGAGGAGGGGTGGTGTATTTGGGGGGGGGGGAGGGGGGGTAGAGTAGCTTTGATGGGACCTTTTCTCTTGTGTTTTGTCAATTAAAAGCTGTTTCTCCAGAACGGCTCCGTGCCTGTGTGGGAGGGGGAGGGAGCACAGGGGGCACCGGGAAAATGGCACCCAAGAGGTGCAAAAGCCCCGCTGAGCCCCAGATCAGGGCCGGCGAGTCTCGAAGGGCACCATGCCACCCCCAGGGTCGAGTCACCGCCGGCGGGGCAGGCAATGGTGGGGGGGAAGCTCCCCCATCCCCTTCCCCAGGGGAAGCAGCCCTTTGGCGGGGGAGCCAGGACAGGACGCGTCCCTGCAGGACACACCTTGCGGGCTGGCGGGCACACGGACGGACACACAAGATGACAAGGGCTGCAACGCCTTTGTCTTGACCACCACCAGCATCCCTTCCAGCGGGGACAGGGCTCGCTGCAAGGCCCTTCAAAGCCTCAAGACAATCACGCCCTTCCTCGGCTCCCAACCGATATTCCCAGGGCACTCTGCTATGTACCTCCCTGAAGGGCATAACCTTTGCGCTCTTGAACTCCAGGGTAGCAACTCTGCCGGCCTATTTTCTCATGACACTGACCCTTTTAAACTCAACCATTTCAGGATCACTCTGGCCAAGGCCATCCCGTCACCAACGAGCCCTTCCCCATTCACAACTAGCAAGTCTAGGAAGGCTCCATCTTTCCGAGTAGGCTCCCTGAGTACTTGGGACAAAAGAAGTTCCAGCCCACTAACTTCAGGAATTTCCAAGACCTGCTCGTCACAGCAGTATGGTATTCCCAGGTGGTGTCTGGGAAATCTGCCATCAAGACAAGGGCTGCTCGTCCAGAGATTTCTCCTCAGGGCCTATCAAATAACTCCGCAGTGCGGGCATCCCGGCTGGGCCATCGGTAGCAGACACCCGCTGCAACAGCTGCTTTGTTTTCCATGCCCCTCAGCCTCACCCAGAGGCTCTCCACCACATCCTTGCTGACTGGAAGGGCTCTACCATCCAACCTCTCCCTTCCACAGAGTGCGACCCCTCCACCTCGCCTGCCCTGCCTACCCCTCCTGAACAGCCTGCAGCCTCCATGACAGCACTCCAGGCGTGGCACTCGTCCCACCAAGTCCCACCAATCCCAAGGACATGCCAGCTCTGGGAACGCAGCAAGGCCCCCCCTGAACCCTTTCCCTCCCCAGGCAGGAGGGGCTGGGGAGGCTGTTGGGGCGGAACACGCGGACACCCCACATTCCCTCCTGGGAGACGCCAGAGAGTCCTTAGCAGCCAACAGCCAGAACGCAACATGGCGCCGCCACCACTGCAGCTCCCACCACGCGGCCCCCGGGACCCCCCGTCACCCCGACTCCTGCAGACTTTTGCCCTTCCCCAAACCTTCTACCTCCAAGGTACAGACCCACCCTGACCCCTGCACCCCAGGGACGCTCTTGGGGGCAAGAGCGGAGGTGACCATCGGCCATCGCTCCTGTCTCTCTTCCAGGCGCAGCCAACCTGTGCCCACTGCCCCGCCAGCAGCAGCCCTTCCCCGCAGCCTGGCCACCCTCACTGCACGTGGCACCCCAGGGCCCCCAGGCACTACCACCACCAGGTACGGCACCCCTGGCTGCTCTGCCACCCCGCCGCCTTCGCCATCCCCGGCCCCCGCGCACGCCCAGCATCCCCATCAGCCCTGTCCCCAGGGCACTTTTGGCACAGGGCTTCAGCAAGCCCAGGCAAGCGTCCCTGCTCTCGCCTGGCTGATGCGGGCCCAGGAAATCCAAGTCCCAGAGAATTTCCCCAATGCTTGGGGCCATCTCTCCCGCTTCACCTCCTAGAAGCCAGTCTCCTCCCTGCTTTGCAAGCCTGTCCCACCAGCACAGCAGCTCACCCCGCGCGGAGCACCCCGGCCACAAGCTCCCCACGTGCCCAGCACAGAGCTGGGGGATGGCGGCCATCGGGGCCAGCTCGGTGGCTGTCCTTGGAGGGCCCCAACCCCCTGGCCCAGCACGGCTCCCTCTCACCCACACAGGTCTGCAGAGGGCTCCATGCGGCTGCTTCTTCGACCCCCGGGTCTTCCACATCGAGTGGACGGTCACCAACCTGCCTGCCCCGGCCAGCTCCACGCTCAGCCATGGCACCGCTTCTCTGCCGGCTGCTGCCCTGTGGGGGGGCCCCAGGGGCTGCAGGACCCTCCCAGCCTGGGCAGCCCCTCTGACCCCGCAGGGACAGCCGACACACCTCACACCCCAAAACTATCAGGGGAGAGCGGAGGCCCCAGCCCCCCCAGCACTGCCGACGTCCATCCCTGGCTACCGGCACATCCAGGCACAGCCTGCCCACGTCAACAGCTCTGGCACGGCCACCCCTGCGCGGGCACACCCGGGCACCAACATCCCCCCGGGCCGTGACACCCCCCGCAGCCCCACTGCTGGCCCCCACCACCAAGCCCCTGGGGACCCGGATGGAGACTTGGAAGTCTCTGAGGAGGAGCTTCTCCAAGAGGCCCTCAGGCTCTTTGGTCGCTCCTTGGATGCGGTGGGGACCAGTCAGGATGTTCCTGGCAGCAGCCCCATGCCTGGGGACTCCTGTGGCACCCATGCAGAGGGAAGAGTGGTGGCCCCAGCCCCCCTGGCGTTGCCGACGTCCAACCCTGGCTGCCAGCACATCGAGGGGCAGCCTGCCCAGACCAACACCTGCGGCACGGCACCTCCTGTGGGGGCACACCCGGACACCAACATCCCCCCGGGCAGCCATGACTCCCCCAGCCAGGCCCTGGAGGACCTGGCAGGAGACCTTGACGTGTCCGATGAGGAGCTTCTCAAAGAGGCCCTAAGCCTCTTGGGTTGCTCCCTCGACGGGGTGGAGGCCACCCAGGAGGATGCCGGCAGCAGCCCTATGCATGGGGACCATGGTGGCACAGGCGCAGAAGAGAACATGGTGGCCCTTGCCTCCCCTGTGTTACCAACATCCAGCGCCACCTACCAGCACGTCGAGGAGCAGCCTGCCCAGCTCACTATCGACGGCACGGCCACCACTGCGGAGGCACAGCTGGGCAGCAACATCCCCCTGGGCAGCTACGACCCCTCCTGCCCTTCTGCTGCACCCAACAACCAAGCCCTTGGGGACCTGGCAGATGACCTCACCGTGTCCGAGGAGGTGCCACTCGAAGAGGCCCTAAGGCTCTTTGGTTGCTCCCTGGACACGGTGGGGGTCAGCCAGGATGCTTTCAGCAGCAGCCCTGGGCCTGGGGAGCTTGGTGGCACCGGCACAGCCACCCCCCACTGCCACTTTGCCTCGCTCTCCCTGCCCGAGGAGCTGCTCACCCCCGACTACAGCGTCCCCGAGATCACCGACGCCATCCTGAGCATGGAAGAGTTCTACACCATGGGGATGGAGCCCCAGGAGTCGTGGGGGGCTGCGGGGATGGCCCTGCCACCGTCCCAGGCTGCCGTCTGCAAGAAGCGGGGCAAGAAGCGGGGGCAGAGCGCCTTGCCAAAGCCGGCCAGCAAGCGCAGGGCTCTGGCAGGCAGCACGGGGGTGGCAGGGGGGGAAGTAGAGCCCGAGCAGGGATGAGGAGGAGGTGGGGGGAGTGGGGGATGGGGGAGGAGGGGTGGTGTATTTGGGGGGGGGGGGGGGGGGGTAGAGTAGCTTTGATGGGACCTTTTCTCTTGTGTTTTGTCAATTAAAAGCTGTTTCTCCAGAACGGCTCCGTGCCTGTGTGGGAGGGGGAGGGAGCACAGGGGGCACCGGGAAAATGGCACCCAAGAGGTGCAAAAGCCCCGCTGAGCCCCAGATCAGGGCCGGCGAGTCTCGAAGGGCACCATGCCACCCCCAGGGTCGAGTCACCGCCGGCGGGGCAGGCAATGGTGGGGGGGAAGCTCCCCCATCCCCTTCCCCAGGGGAAGCAGCCCTTTGGCGGGGGAGCCAGGACAGGACGCGTCCCTGCAGGACACACCTTGCGGGCTGGCGGGCACACGGACGGACACACAAGATGACAAGGGCTGCAACGCCTTTGTCTTGAACACCACCAGCATCCCTTCCAGCGGGGACAGGGCTCGCTGCAAGGCCCTTCAAAGCCTCAAGACAATCACGCCCTTCCTCGGCTCCCAACCGATATTCCCAGGGCACTCTGCTATGTACCTCCCTGAAGGGCATAACCTTTGCGCTCTTGAACTCCAGGGTAGCAACTCTGCCGGCCTATTTTCTCATGACACTGACCCTTTTAAACTCAACCATTTCAGGATCACTCTGGCCAAGGCCATCCCGTCACCAACGAGCCCTTCCCCATTCACAACTAGCAAGTCTAGGAAGGCTCCATCTTTCCGAGTAGGCTCCCTGAGTACTTGGGACAAAAGAAGTTCCAGCCCACTAACTTCAGGAATTGCCAAGACCTGCTCGTCACAGCAGTATGGTATTCCCAGGTGGTGGCTGGGAAATCTGCCATCAAGACAAGGGCTGCTCGTCCAGAGATTTCTCCTCAGGGCCTATCAAATAACTCCGCAGTGCGGGCATCCCGGCTGGGCCATCGGTAGCAGACACCCGCTGCAACAGCTGCTTTGTTTTCCATGCCCCTCAGCCTCACCCAGAGGCTCTCCACCACATCCTTGCTGACTGGAAGGGCTCTACCATCCAACCTCTCCCTTCCACAGAGTGCGACCCCTCCACCTCGCCTGCCCTGCCTACCCCTCCTGAACAGCCTGCAGCCTCCATGACAGCACTCCAGGCGTGGCACTCGTCCCACCAAGTCCCACCAATCCCAAGGACATGCCAGCTCTGGGAACGCAGCAAGGCCCCCCCTGAACCCTTTCCCTCCCCAGGCAGGAGGGGCTGGGGAGGCTGTTGGGGCGGGGCGGAACACGCGGACACCCCACATTCCCTCCTGGGAGACGCCAGAGAGTCCTTAGCAGCCAACAGCCAGAACGCAACATGGCGCCGCCACCACTGCAGCTCCCACCACGCGGCCCCCGGGACCCCCCGGCACCCCGACTCCTGCAGACTTTTGCCCTTCCCCAAACCTTCTACCTCCAAGGTACAGACCCACCCTGACCCCTGCACCCCAGGGACACTCTTGGGGGCAAGAGCGGAGGTGACCATCGGCCATCGCTCCTGTCTCTCTTCCAGGCGCAGCCAACCTGTGCCCACTGCCCCGCCAGCAGCAGCCCTTCCCCGCAGCCTGGCCACCCTCACTGCACGTGGCACCCCAGGGCCCCCAGGCACTACCACCACCAGGTACGGCACCCCTGGCTGCTCTGCCACCCCGCCGCCTTCGCCATCCCCGGCCCCCGCGCACGCCCAGCATCCCCATCAGCCCTGTCCCCAGGGCACTTTTGGCACAGGGCTTCAGCAAGCCCAGGCAAGCGTCCCTGCTCTCGCCTGGCTGATGCGGGCCCAGGAAATCCAAGTCCCAGAGAATTTCCCCAATGCTTGGGGCCATCTCTCCCGCTTCACCTCCTAGAAGCCAGTCTCCTCCCTGCTTTGCAAGCCTGTCCCACCAGCACAGCAGCTCACCCCGCGCGGAGCACCCCGGCCACAAGCTCCCCACGTGCCCAGCACAGAGCTGGGGGATGGCGGCCATCGGGGCCAGCTCGGTGGCTGTCCTTGGAGGGCCCCAACCCCCTGGCCCAGCACGGCTCCCTCTCACCCACACAGGTCTGCAGAGGGCTCCATGTGGCTGCTTCTTCGACCCCCGGGTCTTCCACATCGAGTGGACGGTCACCAACCTGCCTGCCCCGGCCAGCTCCACGCTCAGCCATGGCACCGCTTCTCTGCCGGCTGCTGCCCTGTGGGGGGGCCCCAGGGGCTGCAGGACCCTCCCAGCCTGGGCAGCCCCTCTGACCCCGCAGGGACAGCCGACACACCTCACACCCCAAAACTATCAGGGGAGAGCGGAGGCCCCAGCCCCCCCAGCACTGCCGACGTCCATCCCTGGCTACCGGCACATCCAGGGGCAGCCTGCCCACGTCAACAGCTCTGGCACGGCCACCCCTGCGCGGGCACACCCGGGCACCAACATCCCCCCGGGCCGTGACACCCCCCGCAGCCCCACTGCTGGCCCCCACCACCAAGCCCCTGGGGACCCGGATGGAGACTTGGAAGTCTCTGAGGAGGAGCTTCTCCAAGAGGCCCTCAGGCTCTTTGGTTGCTCCTTGGATGCGGTGGGGACCAGTCAGGATGTTCCTGGCAGCAGCCCCATGCCTGGGGACTCCTGTGGCACCCGTGCAGAGGGAAGAGTGGTGGCCCCAGCCCCCCTGGCGTTGCCGATGTCTATCCCCGGCTACCAGCACATCGAGGGGCAGCCTGCCCAGACCAACACCTGCGGCACGGCACCTCCTGTGGGGGCACACCCGGACACCAACATCCCCCCGGGCAGCCATGACTCCCCCAGCCAGGCCCTGGAGGACCTGGCAGGAGACCTTGACGTGTCCGATGAGGAGCTTCTCAAAGAGGCCCTAAGCCTCTTGGGTTGCTCCCTGGACGGGGTGGAGGCCACCCAGGAGGATGCCGGCAGCAGCCCTATGCATGGGGACCATGGTGGCACAGGCGCAGAAGAGAACATGGTGGCCCTTGCCTCCCCTGTGTTACCAACATCCAGCGCCACCTACCAGCACGTCGAGGAGCAGCCTGCCCAGCTCACTATCGACGGCACGGCCACCACTGCGGAGGCACAGCTGGGCAGCAACATCCCCCTGGGCAGCTACGACCCCTCCTGCCCTTCTGCTGCACCCAACAACCAAGCCCTTGGGGACCTGGCAGATGACCTCACCGTGTCCGAGGAGGTGCCACTCGAAGAGGCCCTAAGGCTCTTTGGTTGCTCCCTGGACACGGTGGGGGTCAGCCAGGATGCTTTCAGCAGCAGCCCTGGGCCTGGGGAGCTTGGTGGCACCGGCACAGCCACCCCCCACTGCCACTTTGCCTCGCTCTCCCTGCCCGAGGAGCTGCTCACCCCCGACTACAGCGTCCCCGAGATCACCGACGCCATCCTGAGCATGGAAGAGTTCTACACCATGGGGATGGAGCCCCAGGAGTCGTGGGGGGCTGCGGGGATGGCCCTGCCACCGTCCCAGGCTGCCGTCTGCGAGAAGCGGGGCAAGAAGCGGGGGCAGAGCGCCTTGCCAAAGCCGGCCAGCAAGCGCAGGGCTCTGGCAGGCAGCACGGGGGTGGCAGGGGGGGAAGTAGAGCCCGAGCAGGGATGAGGAGGAGGTGGGGGGAGTGGGGGATGGGGGAGGAGGGGTGGTGTATTTGGGGGGGGGGGAGGGGGGTAGAGTAGCTTTGATGGGACCTTTTCTCTTGTGTTTTGTCAATTAAAAGCTGTTTCTCCAGAACGGCTCCGTGCCTGTGTGGGAGGGGGAGGGAGCACAGGGGGCACCGGGAAAATGGCACCCAAGAGGTGCAAAAGCCCCGCTGAGCCCCAGATCAGGGCCGGCGAGTCTCGAAGGGCACCATGCCACCCCCAGGGTCGAGTCACCGCCGGCGGGGCAGGCAATGGTGGGGGGGAAGCTCCCCCATCCCCTTCCCCAGGGGAAGCAGCCCTTTGGCGGGGGAGCCAGGACAGGACGCGTCCCTGCAGGACACACCTTGCGGGCTGGCGGGCACACGGACGGACACACAAGATGACAAGGGCTGCAACGCCTTTGTCTTGAACACCACCAGCATCCCTTCCAGCGGGGACAGGGCTCGCTGCAAGGCCCTTCAAAGCCTCAAGACAATCACGCCCTTCCTCGGCTCCCAACCGACATTCCCAGGGCACTCTGCTATGTACCTCCCTGAAGGGCATAACCTTTGCGCTCTTGAACTCCAGGGTAGCAACTCTGCCGGCCTATTTTCTCATGACACTGACCCTTTTAAACTCAACCATTTCAGGATCACTCTGGCCAAGGCCATCCCGTCACCAACGAGCCCTTCCCCATTCACAACTAGCAAGTCTAGGAAGGCTCCATCTTTCCGAGTAGGCTCCCTGAGTACTTGGGACAAAAGAAGTTCCAGCCCACTAACTTCAGGAATTTCCAAGACCTGCTCGTCACAGCAGTATGGTATTCCCAGGTGGTGTCTGGGAAATCTGCCATCAAGACAAGGGCTGCTCGTCCAGAGATTTCTCCTCAGGGCCTATCAAATAACTCCGCAGTGCGGGCATCCCGGCTGGGCCATCGGTAGCAGACACCCGCTGCAACAGCTGCTTTGTTTTCCATGCCCCTCAGCCTCACCCAGAGGCTCTCCACCACATCCTTGCTGACTGGAAGGGCTCTACCATCCAACCTCTCCCTTCCACAGAGTGCGACCCCTCCACCTCGCCTGCCCTGCCTACCCCTCCTGAACAGCCTGCAGCCTCCATGACAGCACTCCAGGCGTGGCACTCGTCCCACCAAGTCCCACCAATCCCAAGGACATGCCAGCTCTGGGAACGCAGCAAGGCCCCCCCTGAACCCTTTCCCTCCCCAGGCAGGAGGGGCTGGGGAGGCTGTTGGGGCGGGGCGGAACACGCGGACACCCCACATTCCCTCCTGGGAGACGCCAGAGAGTCCTTAGCAGCCAACAGCCAGAACGCAACATGGCGCCGCCACCACTGCAGCTCCCACCACGCGGCCCCCGGGACCCCCCGGCACCCCGACTCCTCCAGACTTTTGCCCTTCCCCAAACCTTCTACCTCCAAGGTACAGACCCACCCTGACCCCTGCACCCCAGGGACACTCTTGGGGGCAAGAGCGGAGGTGACCATCGGCCATCGCTCCTGTCTCTCTTCCAGGCGCAGCCAACCTGTGCCCACTGCCCCGCCAGCAGCAGCCCTTCCCCGCAGCCTGGCCACCCTCACTGCACGTGGCACCCCAGGGCCCCCAGGCACTACCACCACCAGGTACGGCACCCCTGGCTGCTCTGCCACCCCGCCGCCTTCGCCATCCCCGGCCCCCGCGCACGCCCAGCATCCCCATCAGCCCTGTCCCCAGGGCACTTTTGGCACAGGGCTTCAGCAAGCCCAGGCAAGCGTCCCTGCTCTCGCCTGGCTGATGCGGGCCCAGGAAATCCAAGTCCCAGAGAATTTCCCCAATGCTTGGGGCCATCTCTCCCGCTTCACCTCCTAGAAGCCAGTCTCCTCCCTGCTTTGCAAGCCTGTCCCACCAGCACAGCAGCTCACCCCGCGCGGAGCACCCCGGCCACAAGCTCCCCACGTGCCCAGCACAGAGCTGGGGGATGGCGGCCATCGGGGCCAGCTCGGTGGCTGTCCTTGGAGGGCCCCAACCCCCTGGCCCAGCACGGCTCCCTCTCACCCACACAGGTCTGCAGAGGGCTCCATGTGGCTGCTTCTTCGACCCCCGGGTCTTCCACATCGAGTGGACGGTCACCAACCTGCCTGCCCCGGCCAGCTCCACGCTCAGCCATGGCACCGCTTCTCTGCCGGCTGCTGCCCTGTGGGGGGGCCCCAGGGGCTGCAGGACCCTCCCAGCCTGGGCAGCCCCTCTGACCCCGCAGGGACAGCCGACACACCTCACACCCCAAAACTATCAGGGGAGAGCGGAGGCCCCAGCCCCCCCAGCACTGCCGACGTCCATCCCTGGCTACCGGCACATCCAGGGGCAGCCTGCCCACGTCAACAGCTCTGGCACGGCCACCCCTGCGTGGGCACACCCAGGCACCAACATCCCCCCGGGCCGTGACACCCCCCGCAGCCCCACTGCTGGCCCCCACCACCAAGCCCCTGGGGACCCGGATGGAGACTTGGAAGTCTCTGAGGAGGAGCTTCTCCAAGAGGCCCTCAGGCTCTTTGGTTGCTCCTTGGATGCGGTGGGGACCAGTCAGGATGTTCCTGGCAGCAGCCCCATGCCTGGGGACTCCTGTGGCACCCATGCAGAGGGAAGAGTGGTGGCCCCAGCCCCCCTGGCGTTGCCGACGTCCAACCCTGGCTGCCAGCACATCGAGGGGCAGCCTGCCCAGACCAACACCTGCGGCACGGCACCTCCTGTGGGGGCACACCCGGACACCAACATCCCCCCGGGCAGCCATGACTCCCCCAGCCAGGCCCTGGAGGACCTGGCAGGAGACCTTGACGTGTCCGATGAGGAGCTTCTCAAAGAGGCCCTAAGCCTCTTGGGTTGCTCCCTGGACGGGGTGGAGGCCACCCAGGAGGATGCCGGCAGCAGCCCTATGCATGGGGACCATGGTGGCACAGGCGCAGAAGAGAACATGGTGGCCCTTGCCTCCCCTGTGTTACCAACAGCCAGCGCCGCCTACCAGCACGTCGAGGAGCAGCCTGCCCAGCTCACTATCGACGGCACGGCCACCACTGCGGAGGCACAGCTGGGCAGCAACATCCCCCTGGGCAGCTACGACCCCTCCTGCCCTTCTGCTGCACCCAACAACCAAGCCCTTGGGGACCTGGCAGATGACCTCACCGTGTCCGAGGAGGTGCCACTCGAAGAGGCCCTAAGGCTCTTTGGTTGCTCCCTGGACACGGTGGGGGTCAGCCAGGATGCTTTCAGCAGCAGCCCTGGGCCTGGGGAGCTTGGTGGCACCGGCACAGCCACCCCCCACTGCCACTTTGCCTCGCTCTCCCTGCCCGAGGAGCTGCTCACCCCCGACTACAGCGTCCCCGAGATCACCGACGCTATCCTGAGCATGGAAGAGTTCTACACCATGGGGATGGAGCCCCAGGAGTCGTGGGGGGCTGCGGGGATGGCCCTGCCACCGTCCCAGGCTGCCGTCTGCGAGAAGCGCGGCAAGAAGCGGGGGCAGAGCGCCTTGCCAAAGCCGGCCAGCAAGCGCAGGGCTCTGGCAGGCAGCACGGGGGTGGCAGGGGGGGAAGTAGAGCCCGAGCAGGGATGAGGAGGAGGTGGGGGGAGTGGGGGATGGGGGAGGAGGGGTGGTGTATTTGGGGGGGGGGGAGGGGGGGTAGAGTAGCTTTGATGGGACCTTTTCTCTTGTGTTTTGTCAATTAAAAGCTGTTTCTCCAGAACGGCTCCGTGCCTGTGTGGGAGGGGGAGGGAGCACAGGGGGCACCGGGAAAATGGCACCCAAGAGGTGCAAAAGCCCCGCTGAGCCCCAGATCAGGGCCGGCGAGTCTCGAAGGGCACCATGCCACCCCCAGGGTCGAGTCACCGCCAGCGGGGCAGGCAATGGTGGGGGGGAAGCTCCCCCATCTCCTTCCCCAGGGGAAGCAGCCCTTTGGCGGGGGAGCCAGGACAGGACGCGTCCCTGCAGGACACACCTTGCGGGCTGGCGGGCACACGGACGGACACACAAGATGACAAGGGCTGCAACGCCTTTGTCTTGAACACCACCAGCATCCCTTCCAGCGGGGACAGGGCTCGCTGCAAGGCCCTTCAAAGCCTCAAGACAATCACGCCCTTCCTCGGCTCCCAACCGACATTCCCAGGGCACTCTGCTATGTACCTCCCTGAAGGGCATAACCTTTGCGCTCTTGAACTCCAGGGTAGCAACTCTGCCGGCCTATTTTCTCATGACACTGACCCTTTTAAACTCAACCATTTCAGGATCACTCTGGCCAAGGCCATCCCGTCACCAACGAGCCCTTCCCCATTCACAACTAGCAAGTCTAGGAAGGCTCCATCTTTCCGAGTAGGCTCCCTGAGTACTTGGGACAAAAGAAGTTCCAGCCCACTAACTTCAGGAATTTCCAAGACCTGCTCGTCACAGCAGTATGGTCTTCCCAGGTGGTGTCTGGGAAATCTGCCATCAAGACAAGGGCTGCTCGTCCAGAGATTTCTCCTCAGGGCCTATCAAATAACTCCGCAGTGCGGGCATCCCGGCTGGGCCATCGGTAGCAGACACCCGCTGCAACAGCTGCTTTGTTTTCCATGCCCCTCAGCCTCACCCAGAGGCTCTCCACCACATCCTTGCTGACTGGAAGGGCTCTACCATCCAACCTCTCCCTTCCACAGAGTGCGACCCCTCCACCTCGCCTGCCCTGCCTACCCCTCCTGAACAGCCTGCAGCCTCCATGCCAGCACTCCAGGCGTGGCACTCGTCCCACCAAGTCCCACCAATCCCAAGGACATGCCAGCTCTGGGAACGCAGCAAGGCCCCCCCTGAACCCTTTCCCTCCCCAGGCAGGAGGGGCTGGGGAGGCTGTTGGGGCGGGGCGGAACACGCGGACACCCCACATTCCCTCCTGGGAGACGCCAGAGAGTCCTTAGCAGCCAACAGCCAGAACGCAACATGGCGCCGCCACCACTGCAGCTCCCACCACGCGGCCCCCGGGACCCCCCGGCACCCCGACTCCTCCAGACTTTTGCCCTTCCCCAAACCTTCTACCTCCAAGGTACAGACCCACCCTGACCCCTGCACCCCAGGGACACTCTTGGGGGCAAGAGCGGAGGTGACCATCGGCCATCGCTCCTGTCTCTCTTCCAGGCGCAGCCAACCTGTGCCCACTGCCCCGCCAGCAGCAGCCCTTCCCCGCAGCCTGGCCACCCTCACTGCACGTGGCACCCCAGGGCCCCCAGGCACTACCACCACCAGGTACGGCACCCCTGGCTGCTCTGCCACCCCGCCGCCTTCGCCATCCCCGGCCCCCGCGCACGCCCAGCATCCCCATCAGCCCTGTCCCCAGGGCACTTTTGGCACAGGGCTTCAGCAAGCCCAGGCAAGCGTCCCTGCTCTCGCCTGGCTGATGCGGGCCCAGGAAATCCAAGTCCCAGAGAATTTCCCCAATGCTTGGGGCCATCTCTCCCGCTTCACCTCCTAGAAGCCAGTCTCCTCCCTGCTTTGCAAGCCTGTCCCACCAGCACAGCAGCTCACCCCGCGCGGAGCACCCTGGCCACAAGCTGCCCACGTGCCCAGCACAGAGCTGGGGGATGGCGGCCATCGGGGCCAGCTCGGTGGCTGTCCTTGGAGGGCCCCAACCCCCTGGCCCAGCACGGCTCCCTCTCACCCACACAGGTCTGCAGAGGGCTCCATGCGGCTGCTTCTTCGACCCCTGGGTCTTCCACATCGAGTGGACGGTCACCAACCTGCCTGCCCCGGCCAGCTCCACGCTCAGCCATGGCACCGCTTCTCTGCCGGCTGCTGCCCTGTGGGGGGGCCCCAGGGGCTGCAGGACCCTCCCAGCCTGGGCAGCCCCTCTGACCCCGCAGGGACAGCCGACACACCTCACACCCCAAAACTATCAGGGGAGAGCGGAGGCCCCAGCCCCCCCAGCACTGCCGACGTCCATCCCTGGCTACCGGCACATCCAGGGGCAGCCTGCCCACGTCAACAGCTCTGGCACGGCCACCCCTGCGCGGGCACACCCGGGCACCAACATCCCCCCGGGCCGTGACACCCCCCGCAGCCCCACTGCTGGCCCCCACCACCAAGCCCCTGGGGACCCGGATGGAGACTTGGAAGTCTCTGAGGAGGAGCTTCTCCAAGAGGCCCTCAGGCTCTTTGGTTGCTCCTTGGATGCGGTGGGGACCAGTCAGGATGTTCCTGGCAGCAGCCCCATGCCTGGGGACTCCTGTGGCACCCATGCAGAGGGAAGAGTGGTGGCCCCAGCCCCCCTGGCGTTGCCGACGTCCAACCCTGGCTGCCAGCACATCGAGGGGCAGCCTGCCCAGACCAACACCTGCGGCACGGCACCTCCTGTGGGGGCACACCCGGACACCAACATCCCCCCGGGCAGCCATGACTCCCCCAGCCAGGCCCTGGAGGACCTGGCAGGAGACCTTGACGTGTCCGATGAGGAGCTTCTCAAAGAGGCCCTAAGCCTCTTGGGTTGCTCCCTGGACGGGGTGGAGGCCACCCAGGAGGATGCCGGCAGCAGCCCTATGCATGGGGACCATGGTGGCACAGGCGCAGAAGAGAACATGGTGGCCCTTGCCTCCCCTGTGTTACCAACATCCAGCGCCGCCTACCAGCACGTCGAGGAGCAGCCTGCCCAGCTCACTATCGACGGCACGGCCACCACTGCGGAGGCACAGCTGGGCAGCAACATCCCCCTGGGCAGCTACGACCCCTCCTGCCCTTCTGCTGCACCCAACAACCAAGCCCTTGGGGACCTGGCAGATGACCTCACCGTGTCCGAGGAGGTGCCACTCGAAGAGGCCCTAAGGCTCTTTGGTTGCTCCCTGGACACGGTGGGGGTCAGCCAGGATGCTTTCAGCAGCAGCCCTGGGCCTGGGGAGCTTGGTGGCACCGGCACAGCCACCCCCCACTGCCACTTTGCCTCGCTCTCCCTGCCCGAGGAGCTGCTCACCCCCGACTACAGCGTCCCCGAGATCACCGACGCCATCCTGAGCATAGAAGAGTTCTACGCCATGGGGATGGAGCCCCAGGAGTCGTGGGGGGCTGCGGGGATGGCCCTGCCACCGTCCCAGGCTGCCGTCTGCGAGAAGCGGGGCAAGAAGCGGGGGCAGAGCGCCTTGCCAAAGCCGGCCAGCAAGCGCAGGGCTCTGGCAGGCAGCACGGGGGTGGCAGGGGGGGAAGTAGAGCCCGAGCAGGGATGAGGAGGAGGTGGGGGGAGTGGGGGATGGGGGAGGAGGGGTGGTGTATTTGGGGGGGGGGAGGGAGGGGGGGAGGGGGGTTAGAGTAGCTTTGATGGGACCTTTTCTCTTGTGTTTTGTCCATTAAAAGCTGTTTCTCCAGAACGGCTCCGTGCCTGTGTGGGAGGGGGAGGGAGCACAGGGGGTCCAGGAAAAACGGCACCCAAGGCAGTAGCTCCATGCCTGGGGAATCCGGTGGCACTAGCGCAGAGGGCACAGCGGTGGCCCCAGCCCCCCTGCTGTTGCCGGCGTCCATCCCCGGCTACCAGCACGTCCATGGGCAGCCTGCACAGGCTAATATCTCCACGGCTGGGTGGAGGCTTTCCCAACTCGAAAGAACCACTCAAAAGCGGTGCTTAAAGCTCTGTTGAAAAAGAGAATACCTACGTACGGAGTTCCTGAAATAATTGACTCGGACAGAGGAGCACATTTCTCTGCCGCAATTTTAGTGCAAATTTAGCATTCATGAAACAGCAAGATGCAATTGCACACACCTTATCACCCACAATCATCAGGGCAACTAGAAAGGATGACTAGGACCATCAAAGCCAAATTAGTTCAAACCTGTAAACAAACTGGCTTGAAGTGGCCAGAAGCGCTAAATTTACTACTTTGGGACATTAGAAACACACCGAGGCAACCAGTGGGTGCATCTCCAGCAGAAGTTTTATTTGGGAGAGTTTTAGCAGTACCTGGAACTTATATTCCAGTGAAAACGAGCCTTCAGGATGGAGATGAACAGGGAACTCAGTATTCGTTGTGCCTGCAAATTTATTTTTTTTTTAATGCAATTGCAAAATCATGCTTATTGGTATCAAGGGATTGTATGTATAACAGTGATTTTTCCATGTTGTATACCCTGTCTTTCTAGTATAATAGCAAAATTGCAAGGAGCTTGGAGACATAAATAATTGCAGGGATGCAAAAAAAAAAAAAAAACAAAAGGAGGGAACTGTAGAAAATATAGAAGCTTAGCTCTAAGAAAACTTATGCTAACCAGAAAGCTACTCAAGGCCTGGAAGGAAACTTCCAAAAAGGGGAAAATGTAATGGTGGCATAGAGGCCGTGAGACAGAAACTACAGAATGATTAGCTTGGAATAATTAGTTTGTAATCAAGGTAACAGGTAATGAAGCTAACTGACCATGGCAATGTACAATGCTCCTACGTTCCACGTACAGTCCCTACCCAACCGGACACTAGGCCCGGGAATATTAATCTTATGAAGTAAGCTGTTACGGACAGGTGCATCCACGGCGAGGATACTGCGCGTGCCTGCAAGAAGAGGGTCATCCAGCAAACACGGCTGCGCGACCACTGACGACCACCAGAGACCCCTTGAGGGCCACCGACTCAAATCACTGAGCATGCGTGACGGGGAGGAGACTACGTAAATGAATTCCAAGAAATGATTCTCATAGGGCTGCCTTTTTTTGAGAAAAATGGTGAATATGTATGTTTTGAGTCTATATAACCTGTGCGTTGGTAATCACCTGCGTGCACGTTGGGCGGAGCTGATTCCCCCGTGCTGCAAGAAAGCAAACCTAGGGCAACTCACGTCTGGTACATTTCTTTTACAGATGGAATCGCTCCCATGATCAAAGAGCTGCAGGAACAGGGGGTAATTATTCAAACTCACTCCCCTGATAACTCTCCAGTGTGGCCAGTTTGCAAACCAAACGGGAAGTGGTGGCTAACCATCCATTATTGGCCCTTAAACGCAGGCACTGGTCCCCTGACAGCGGCCGTGCCTAATACAGCCCAACTGATTGTCACCATACAGGAACAGTCCCACAACAGTTTAGCCCCCACTGATGTAACAGAGATGTTTTTCATGGTTCCTCTACAGGAAGGCGACCGAGATAGATTTGCATTCACACGGGAAGGTACACAATAGACCTTTACTCCTTTGCCACAAGGATATGGGCATTCGCCTACCTTGGCACATCACGCCCTGGCCCCAGCACTATCAGAAATCATCCCCGAGGGGAGAGTTAAAACATACCAAGACATTGATGATATCTTGGGGCGGGGGTGTGTGTCCGATGGCCCTGCAGTGGGACAAACCCAAAAGGAAAGAATTACTCACCTGGAAAGTTGAGAACTTCAGGTTCCGGCAGAAAAGGTACAACTCCCCTCCGCTGAGGTGAAGTTCTTAGGCAGCTGGTGGAAAGGAGGAGCCGTGTGTATTCCAACAAAACCTTGGCCACCTTACAACAGAGAGAAAGCCCAGAAAACAAAAAGGAGCTGCAACATACCCTAGGCTTGCTGGTATGCTGGAGGAAGCACAGTCCGGATTTCTCTGCCACAGCTCGTCCCCTGTACGATCTAACGTGCAAAAGAGCTTCCAGGGATTGGACCCCTCTTCATGAGGAAGCCCCAAAATTACTGGGTTTTGAAGCAGGGGCATAGCAAGCTTTGGGCCCAGCACACCCCACAGATCCGCTCCAGGTGGAACGGGGTTTTGCCCTTCCTGGGGCATCTCTACACGTGTGGCAGCGTGCAACGGAGGGTTTCACTCAGGCAGCTTCAAAGCTGCAGAAAAGCGATACTGGGTCTGGGAGAAAGGCCTCTTTGTGGTCAGTCTGGCCTTGCAGGAGGCTGAAAGAATGCTCCGGCAACAATCCCTCACCCTAGGAGGGCCCTTTAATGCCCTGAGGCCTGTACTGGCAGCACCCCACCCCTGGGGGAGTCCCACCAGGAACCGGTTACAAGTGCTATGCCCAGCTGGAGCCTTCCAGTCACACAGAGCAAGGGGGGGAGGGAGCGCCCAAGCTGCTCCAAACCCAGGCAAAATCACCCACTCCCTCAGGTGAGGAAACCCCTCCTTCCTGCAGAAAGTGGACTCACCCGCCTCCCAACTGAAAACCTAGTTCCACAAGTTGCAGAAAGAGGATCTCTTCCAGTAATAGGTATCTGCACGTTTTAGTTTTAAGATTTAGTTTTAACTCCCACCATATACTTTTCTTCAAAATGCTCTGTTTCCACAGACTGTTGTTTTTCTCAGTGTTTGCCCTCAAAAAGGGAAAAAAAAAAGAGAGACAAACTGCCAAGAACCATGAAAGGAAGCTTAGGAGCCCTGCTTATTTCTCCACTCCCAGAACCTCTCACCTCACTCATGCCGGTCCCCCTTGTTACCGCTCAAAGGGCAATAACAACTTTCCAAACAGAAATGCAGTTTAGAAAGCCGACATTGGTTTATTCATCGCTGGGTGCATGGGGGATCTCTCCTCCTAACATGCACACCTAGCCTTTAATCCCTTATACGTTTATACACTTAGGTTACAAAACCATTACAAAATTACATTTGCATCACATGGTTACCTTATTGTGATGGGTAGAAAGTTTTCTCGCTTCGATTTAAACCTATATGCTTAGAGAAATTCAAGGAGCATGCCCAGTGAGGGGTGCTCATACCTCAAAGGTGGGTAGCTTTTAGAATGGAGGTGTGTTTTGCTATTAGAATTAGATTATAATGAACAAAGTTCAATCAAAGGACATGATTTTGACAGAAAATAAAATATTACTTGCACCCACTGCCAACTACAAGCTTTACTCCATCGTTCAC
The DNA here is from genome assembly GCF_028858705.1 of Grus americana. Taxonomy (NCBI): domain Eukaryota; kingdom Metazoa; phylum Chordata; class Aves; order Gruiformes; family Gruidae; genus Grus; species Grus americana. The sequence goes on along the minus strand of NW_026561434.1, from coordinate 45,634 downwards.
TTCAGGTTGGGGCTATACAATGGACATAATTAGCAGCCACAAATTGGTTAGCAACCTGTGTTGGGTTTGCATGGCAAGGTTTTGGTAGCCTGGGGGGGCGTGGGGGGCTACAGGGGTGGCTTCTGTGAGAAGGATGAGGGGGTGTAGAGATTCCACCTGCAGCCCATGGAGGACCCCACACCAGAGCAGGGGGAGGCACCTGAAGGAGGCTGTGGCCCCGTGGGAAGCCCACACTGGAGCAAGCTCCAGGCAGGAGCTGTGGACCCGTGGAGAGAGGAGCCCACGCCAGAGCAGGTTTGCTGGCAGGACTTGTGACCCCGTGGGGGACCCACGCTGGAGCAGTCTGCTCCTGAAGGTCCGCACCCTGTGGGAGAGACTCACGTTGGAGAAGTTGGTGAAGGACTGTCTCCCGTGAGAGGGACTCCTCCATGCTGGAGCAGGGGAACGACGAGAGGAGTCCTCCCCCTGAGGAGGAAGAAGCAGCAGTAACAACGTGTGATGAACTGACCCTAACCCCCATTCCCCGTCCCCCTGTGCTGCTGAGGGGGGGCAGAGGTTGAAGCCAGGAGTGAAGTTGAGCCTGGGAAGATGGGAGGGGTGGGGGCAGGTGTTTTCAGATTTGACTTTATTTCTCATTCCTCTACTCTGTTTCGCTTAGTAATAAGTTAGATGAATTTCCTCTCTAAGTTCAGTCTGTTTTGCTCGTGACGAAAACTAGTGAGTGATCTCTCCCTGTTGTTATCTCGACCCAGAAGCTTTTTGTTAGACTTTTTCTCTCTCCCCTGTCTGGTGAACAAGGGACATGATAGAGCGGCTCTGGTGGGCACCTGGCCCCCAGCCAGGGTCAACCCACCGCACCTGGCAACTCCATGTGGGACACGAAAGCTATTTGCACTACAGCGCAGTCTGCAGTAAAGAAAACTGGCCTTGCGCTTTGATTCCAACACCGCACCCTCAAACAAAACGAGGCTGTTCCCTTTGAGGAACAGGGATGGAAATCTCACCTGCCATCCCAAAGTTATGCTGTGCCATTGCTTCACTTTTGGCCCCTTTCCTCAGGCTTGGTAACTCTTTTGCAGAGCCTGCTTTTTCCTCTTTGTAACAGGGCACGTCTGGGGTTCCACAGGTTGCTTCGTTGTGGGGCACCACCTGCACCCCTGGATTTGCCTCCATCAATGCATCCTTGTACTAGGAAAGAAACGGAAAATGACCAGTCGTGCCGGTGATGACATGATACTATCCACAGGGCAACAGAGCGCGCTGCTTGTAAGACAATTTAATACAGTGAATAATCCTTCCACACCTTGATTTTTTCACAGTTTCATCACGTGCTTTGAGTCTGACCAGGATATCCTTCATCGAGGTTGAAAGTTAATCCTGAATCTGCAGCTAAAAAGTTACAAATTGTTTTTCATAGTTCCACGGTTAAGAATGTTCCAGATAGTTTTTCACAGTTCAGGATGTCACAGAGAGTTTTGTAAATAGCGGCTAGGGACTCCTGAGGATGGCCATTGTCCAGTGCTACCATTATGTCAGTTCCTATTTACCCAGACAAGGTGTCAAGGAAGACGTGCTTGTCAAGAGGTAGAAGCATAACCCCGATACATCGTTAGTCTGATCAACAGACCCTGAAGAACCATTTGGGAGTGCCAGAAGTATTGAGAAACTAGGGGAAAGGTAATTTGGGCCAGGGTCTCCGCAACCACCGACCCATGAGCCCCCTACCCAAATTATGCCACCTACCCAAAGATAAAGGCTGAGAAAAGAACCGAGCATGCCTTCTAGTTTGCATCCTAGCAGAAGAAATATGAACCAATCGTTGTAATTGGGAGTGTCCTAATTTGGAAGGTTTGTGTATAAATATGACAGGGAACGGGCATCAGGTGTGCTTGATTTGTGGAAATCCACCCAGCACCCAGGCCTGAATAAAAAGCAATATGTCTCCTATGTGTGTGAGAAGTGGCTTAGTGTACACCGTGTAACGAATCCGCTGTTTGGACAACAAGCTGATGTCTGGGAAGCCGAAATCTGCCATTAGGACAAGGGCTACTCGTCCAGAGTAGCTGTTGGGCTGTACGCTGTTGGGGCGGGGCGGAACACGCGGAGACCCCACATTCCTTCCTGGGAGACGCCAGAGAGTCCTTAGCAGCCAACAGCCAGAACGCAACATGGCGCCGCCACCACTGCAGCTCCCACCACGCGGCCCCCGGGACCCCCCGGCACCCCGACTCCTGCAGACTTTTGCCCTTCCCCAAACCTTCTACCTCCAAGGTACAGACCCACCCTGACCCCTGCACCCCAGGGACACTCTTGGGGGCAAGAGCGGAGGTGACCATCGGCCATCGCTCCTGTCTCTCTTCCAGGCGCAGCCAACCTGTGCCCACTGCCCCGCCAGCAGCAGCCCTTCCCCGCAGCCTGGCCACCCTCACTGCACGTGGCACCCCAGGGCCCCCAGGCACTACCACCACCAGGTACGGCACCCCTGGCTGCTCTGCCACCCCGCCGCCTTCGCCATCCCCGGCCCCTGCGCACGCCCAGCATCCCCATCAGCCCTGTCCCCAGGGCACTTTTGGCACAGGGCTTCAGCAAGCCCAGGCAAGCGTCCCTGCTCTCGCCTGGCTGATGCGTGCCCAGGAAATCCAAGTCCCAGAGAATTTCCCCAATGCTTGGGGCCATCTCTCCCGCTTCACCTCCTAGAAGCCAGGTGAACCAACATCCCCCCTGGGCCGTGACACCCCCCCCCAGCCCCTCTGCTGGCCCCCACAACCAAGCCCCTGGGGACCCGGATGGAGACTTTGCAGTCTCTGAGGAGGAGCTTCTCAAAGAGGCCCGAAGGCTCTTTGGTGTCTCCCTGGATGCAGCGGGGGGTCAGTCAGGATGGTTTGGGCAGCAGCCCTGTGCCTGGGGAGCTTGGTGGCACCGGCACAGCCACCCCCCACTGTGACTTTGCCTCGCTCTCCCTGCCCAAGGAGCTGCTCACCCCGCCCAAGGAGCTGCTCACCCCCGACTACAGCGTCCCTGAGACCACCGACGCCATGCTCATCCTTGGAGAGTTCTACACCATCGGGATGCAGCCCCAGGAGCCATGGGGGGCTGCGGGGATGGCCCTGCCACCGTCCCAGGCTGCCGTCTGCGAGAAGCGCGGCAAGAAGCGGGGGCAGAGCGCCTTGCCAAAGCCGGCCAGCAAGCGCAGGGCTCTGGCAGGCAGCACGGGGGTGGCAGGGGGGGAAGTAGAGCCCGAGCAGGGATGAGGAGGAGGTGGGGGGAGTGGGGGATGGGGGAGGAGGGGTGGTGTATTTGGGGGGGGGGGAGGGAGGGAGGGAGGGGGTTTAGAGTAGCTTTGATGGGACCTTTCCTTTTGTGTTTTCTCCATTAAAAGCTGTTTCTCCAGAACCGCTCTGTGCCTTTCTCCTTGGCTCTTTGAAGACTCCGGTCACTTTTCTGCTAGGCACAGGGGCCCAAATCTCTGCTTTAAATGCCGATACCGCAGGCCGGAGTGGGATCGTCCCTGATTCATAACAGATATGGGTTACCGATGTATTTGGATATGGCAAACCCCAACCTACAGCCCGAGTAAAGTGCTGGTTGCTGGCAGACACCACCCCCACCGAGACCACTATGGTGTTGGCAGTGCTCCCCACCAATAGTCTGGGATCGGATTCAGTGAAGGGGAAGTCCTGGACGGACTCGGCAGGGAGGCAGTGGAAGTTTGGGGTTCCGTCAACCCTGATAAGGCTTTTTACAGACTGCCCTTACGCTTCCCCCGATTAAACTCGTGAGTGTGAAAGGCTGTCCCTTACCGCGGGGAGAGAGAGGGAGGGAGGGAATCGCTCCAGTGATAAAAGAGCTGCAGGAACAGGGGGGAAGTATTCAAACTCAGTCCCCTCATAACTCCCCAGTGTGGCCAGTTTGCAAACCAAACGGGAAGTGGCGGCTAACCATCGATTAGTGGCGCTTCAAGGCAGGCACTAGTCCCCTGACAGCGGCCCTGCCTAATACAGCCCAACTGATTGTCACCGTCCTGTTACCGGAAAGCGGCAAGAGAATTCACTCTCTAAGACTTATTCTGAAGGTTTGGAAAGCAGGCATTCTTTATTGCAGCGCTGGGTGCACGGCTTGAGAGCTTGCACAACTCGACCTCCCCATCCTCCCCTCGTTCTCCCTGCAATAGCACTGAATTTCTCATTTCCAGCAAAAGAGTCCCCTTCATCAGAAACATCCTCCTCGTCCGCTCCTCCGTATTGGACGCACCATTGACTCATACTACACGCCGAACAACAATGCTTACAGAGTTTCTGATTATCTTTTGCCCAGGTCAGAACCAAAGGATCTCTCCCTATTCATTTACATTCCCTGCTCCATTCAGGATGATCTCGTAAAGCAGAGAATAAATCAACATGGGGAACTTCATCCCATTTTCCTTCCCCTCTTAAGAATAACAACAACTGGAACAGAGTATCCTAAAAGTCCCATTAACCAGCCACTTTTCTCCCTCATTCAGTCCATACAATGGCCACCACTGATTACAATAGTTGATTAGATCCTCTCTCTTTGCCACTCCTCCTGGGGGTCCTGCTATTTGCTTCCAATTTAATAAAATGCACCCAAGAGGAGAATTCTTTCAGATCAATTCCCTTTTAGAAGTTCCAGTTCCCATTTTAAAAACAGGGCACTAAAACAATTTCACCCCAGCTTTTTACAACAATACTACACACTTACAAACACTACAGCAACAAACACAAAACCACACCATTACGATCACGGCCGTATTCAAGGTTCAACAGACAAACGTCTGAGCTTCCCTTTCGGGAAGGAGACTCACCCTTCAGTTTCAATCAAAGGGTACTTTCCCTTTGCCCCAGGGATACGGCCCAACCCTGCGCAGCTTTCGCTACGACCCGCGGACAGGCAACAGAAAATAATACTGAAAGAATGCCTTTGCCTTGTTGATGGTCCTTGCTCAGAATTCTTTGGTCCGGGGATCGCAGGTTTTCCCCGAGAATCCCTCGGTGCCGGCTGGAGGTCGTGCGATCCCTCGGATCCGCCGATGTTCCAGAGCAGTGTCCCATCTGCGGTGCCAAAATCTGTCACCAGAAAGCGGCAAAATAGTTCACTCTCTAAGGCTTATTTGGAAGTTTTAGAAAGCAGGCATTCTTTATTGCAGCGCTGGGTGCACGGGGGATAACTCCACCTAAGGTGCACACCCAAAAGACAAAACTAGCAAGTATTTCTACTATGTTCATAGACATATTCAGTATCTTTCCCAGTAGTGCTTATCACAGGCAGGGATCTTCCTTGGGAACTCGTTAGCATATGCTAAGGTCTTTCCCCCATGTTTGTTGACACCTCGGGGTGGCTGTCCTCAGAGGTCTTCAGACTCACTCCTGGTATCACATATACCTTATCCCTCAAGGCCGGTTTTGGGATCACCTTGTAACTCTCTTTTTTTGCACATCTGTTCTTCCAAGGCCCAGCTCTTTACAATGAGATTGTTCCAGAGCTCCTTATCTTACAACTAATTGTTTCCTAAGTGACAATGGTTTCCCTTTTGTTTGGTTACATGGATTGAGCAATGGCTCTAATTGCTTGAATTGATCTTAAGATTTCCATAGTCACAGGTATCAACATCCTCATTGACAGGGAGGGGCTCACGGGAGAAGCACCCCAGCCCTGCCACCTTTGTGTTTGGCCAGTCCCCAGCTCCAGCCCCTGCTCTGGGCGCTTCCCCCGGCTGCCACCAGCCCCTCGTTTATCAGGCCGGGGTGGTGGGAGATAGGGAGGGAGGCCGATAAGCCCTCCAGTGGCAGCGTGCTGGAAACAGTCCCACTGGTGCTGTTAGATCAGAGCGCTGGGAAAATGCCTCCAGCTCCCCGGCCCACCAGCGCAGCGGGCTGGGGCTGGGGGGCTGCAGGGCTGTTGAAAAGCACAGAAGGAGGAGCCGTGTTGGAGCTGAAGTGTTTCGCTAGCAGGCTGCAGGGCTGGCTGCTGCCTCCCAGGGTACCGGGGCTTGTCAGGGGTCTGACCAGCAGCCCTAGGAAGGCTGCTTTGGCATCTGACCCTGCAGTCCGTCTCCATCCATAGGCTTCACTGCCTTTTTTCCCCAGCTGGTAAGAAAACTCACTTCTCCCTCCCTCCCTCCCTCGCTCCCCCAGGCCACCGGTGGCCAGAGGTCTCAGCTGGCTGGAAACATGCTGGTTGGGTGTTTGAGCTCCTTCGCAGGAGCTCTGGTATCCACACAGACCTCTCTAATAGGTATCTGCATGTTTTAGTTAAGATTTAGTTTTAACTCCCACCATATACTTTTCTTCAAAATGCTCTGTTTCCACAGACTGTTGCTTTTCTCAGTGTTTGCCCTCAAAAAGGGAAAAAAAAAAGAGAGACAAACTGCCAAGAACCATGAAAGGAAGCTTAGGAGCCCTGCTTATTTCTCCACTCCCAGAACCTCTCACCTCACTCATGCCGGTCCCCCTTGTTACCGCTCAAAGGGCAATAACAACTTTCCAAACAGAAATGCAGTTTAGAAAGCCAACATTGGTTTATTCATCGCTGGGTGCATGGGGGATCTCTCCTCCTAACATGCACACCTAGCCTTTAATCCCTTATACGTTTATACACTTAGGTTACAAAACCATTACAAAATTACATTTGCATCACATGGTTACCTTATTGTGATGGGTAGAAAGTTTTCTCGCTTCGATTTAAACCTATATGCTTAGAGAAATTCAAGGAGCATGCCCAGTGAGGGGTGCTCATACCTCAAAGGTGGGTAGCTTTTAGAATGGAGGTGTGTTTTGCTATTAGAATTAGATTATAATGAACAAAGTTCAATCAAAGGACATGATTTTGACAGAAAATAAAATATTACTTGCACCCACTGCCAACTACAAGCTTTACTCCATCGTTCACTTCAGGTTGGGGCTATACAATGGACATAATCAGCAGCCACAAATTGGTTAGCAACCTGTGTTGGGTTTGCATGGCAAGGTTTTGGTAGCCTGGGGGGGCGTGGGGGGCTACAGGGGTGGCTTCTGTGAGAAGGATGAGGGGGTGTAGAGATTCCACCTGCAGCCCATGGAGGACCCCACACCAGAGCAGGGGGAGGCACCTGAAGGAGGCTGTGGCCCCGTGGGAAGCCCACACTGGAGCAAGCTCCAGGCAGGAGCTGTGGACCCGTGGAGAGAGGAGCCCACGCCAGAGCAGGTTTGCTGGCAGGACTTGTGACCCCGTGGGGGACCCACGCTGGAGCAGTCTGCTCCTGAAGGTCTGCACCCTGTGGGAGAGACTCACGTTGGAGAAGTTGGTGAAGGACTGTCTCCCATGAGAGGGACTCCTCCATGCTGGAGCAGGGGAACAATGAGAGGAGTCCTCCCCCTGAGGAGGAAGAAGCGGCAGAAACAACGTGTGATGAACTGACCCTAACCCCCATTCCCCGTCCCCCTGTGCTGCTGAGGGGGGGCAGAGGTTGAAGCTGGGAGTGAAGTTGAGCCTGGGAAGATGGGAGGGGTGGGGGCAGGTGTTTTCAGATTTGACTTTATTTCTCATTCCTCTACTCTGTTTCGCTTAGTAATAAGTTAGGTGAATTTCCTCTCTAAGTTCAGTCTGTTTTGCTCGTGACGATAACTAGCGAGTGATCTCTCCCTGTCCTTATCTCGACCCAGAAGCTTTTTGTTAGACTTTTTCTCTCTCCCCTGTCTGGTGAACAAGGGACATGATAGAGCAGCTCTGGTGGGCACCTGGCCCCCAGCCAGGGTCAACCCACCACAACCCTCCAAAACAGATGGGGATTCCCCAGCATTTCACAAGGCCCTGCACACAGGGAGGACCCTCCCTCAATCCCAGGAGTTATGCAAAGTCCATTCCCCTTACAAATGTCCTTCCATTCCCTCAGCTTGCCTCTTAGTTTCCTCAATTTCTTGCCTCACAGCCATGCTGCAGAGCTGGGCCCTGGCTCCCACACAGTCTCACTACCTCCCTCTTGGGTTTCCTGTACGTGCATTTTACCAAAGCCTCGCGCTTCCCAGCTTGAATGGTTTAAAATGCATTAGAAGAAAGCTATGGAGTATTTGGAGACAAACTCCCTACTTCATTTATTCTCCAAAATCTCCAACATGAGGTTCCTTGCTCGGGGAAAACCTTCTCCCAGGCTGGGAAACAACCCAGTGCGAGGTGTAAGTGCCCATCAGCCGTGCCCGGGGGCTGCAAGCCAGGTCTGTCACACCAAACCCTGGGCAAAAAAAACCCCAAAACACCACCGCCAGCTGTTCCTGGTACGGTCCAGCCCCCATGAGATGAAGGGACAAGGTGCCACCGAGTGGGTGAGCCACCTCCGGGCGTGGGCAAGCTGCTGCCGGGTGCGATCACACCCACGATGCTGGGCCCGGGTGTCCCGGAGTGGGGGAGACCGGAAGCAGGACCCGAGCATCCCCGGTGCCAGGGGTGGGGGGAGCCAGCCTTCCCCAGGCCAGGAGCCACTAGAGAGCAATAGCTGTATGTCCCACACCCACAGCAGCTGAAGGCCAGCCAGGGAGCAGCTGAGGGACCCCCAGGGATGCACAGGGACTGCTCAGGTGTCCATAGGGACACACCAGGGCATCTTTCCTGAAGATTAAAAAAAAAAAACCCAAGTCTTTTTGAACTTTTCTGCTCAGTGGGTAAGGGAGACACACCTTCAGCATCCAGGACATCCCAGATGCTCCCAGGCTATTGCAGCTCAGAGCCACCCCTCCAACACAAAGCAGAGAGAGACACAGCCCCAGGTGAGCTGCTTTTGATGCCCTGCTAATTAGGCTAATTTAGGGAAAACCTGTTCCTGCCCAAGATAGGCAGGTGTCAGCAGTTACTTTCCACCTGGCAAGAAATATTAGAGCCACTCTGGTGTGCCTCTGAGTTTTGTGGGGATGTGTTTCCTCGCTCCCACAATGCTCCCATCACCTCTCCATTGGGCATTCCCTTTGCCCCGGGCCTGGAAGCTGGTTGCTCCCCAGTATGACCCTTTGCTCTCTGTTACCCTGTGGGGAAGGGCCTGCTCTGCTGCTTCCCCTCCACCACACTGTTACTGGAAAGCGGCAAAATAGTTCACTCTCTAAGACTTATTTGGAAGTTTTAGAAAGCAGGCATTCTTTATTGCAGCGCTGGGTGCACGGGGGATAACTCCACCTAAGGTGCACACCCAAAAGACAAAACTAGCAAGTATTTCTACTATGTTCATAGACATATTCAGTATCTTTCCCAGTAGTGCTTCTCACAGGCAGGGATCTTCCTTGGGAACTCGTTAGCATATGCTAAGGTCTTTCCCCCATGTTTGTTGACACCTCCTCGGGGTGGCTGTCCACAGAGGTCTTCAGACTCACTCCTGGTATCACATATACCTTATCCCTCAAGGCCGGTTTTGGGATCACCTTGTAACTCTCTTATCTTTTTTTGCACATCTGTTCTTCCAAGGCCCAGCTCTTTACAATGAGATTGTTCCAGAGCTCCTTATCTTACAACTAATTGTTTCCTAAGTGACAATGGTTTCCCTTTTGTTTGGTTACATGGATTGAGCAATGGCTCTAATTGCTTGAATTGATCTTAAGATTTCCATAGTCACAGGTATCAACATCCTCATTGACAGGGAGGGGCTCACGGGAGAAGCACCCCAGCCCTGCCACCTTTGTGTTTGGCCAGTCCCCAGCTCCATCCCCTGCTCTGGGCGCTTCCCCCGGCTGCCACCAGCCCCTCGTTTATCAGGCCGGGGTGGTGGGAGATAGGGAGGGAGGCCGATAAGCCCTCCAGTGGCAGCGTGCTGGAAACAGTCCCACTGGTGCTGTTAGATCAGAGCGCTGGGAAAATGCCTCCAGCTCCCCGGCCCACCAGCGCAGCGGGCTGGGGCTGGGGGGCTGCAGGGCTGTTGAAAAGCACAGAAGGAGGAGCCGTGTTGGAGCTGAAGTGTTTCGCTAGCAGGCTGCAGGGCTGGCTGCTGCCTCCCAGGGTACCGGGGCTTGTCAGGGGTCTGACCAGCAGCCCTAGGAAGGCTGCTTTGGCATCTGACCCTGCAGTCCGTCTCCATCCATAGGCTTCACTGCCTTTTTTCCCCAGCTGGTAAGAAAACTCACTTCTCCCTCCCTCCCTCCCTCGCTCCCCCAGGCCACCGGTGGCCAGAGGTCTCAGCTGGCTGGAAACATGCTGGTTGGGTGTTTGAGCTCCTTCGCAGGAGCTCTGGTATCCACACAGACCTCTCTTTGCACGTACCTGGAGGACCAGCATGTGTGAAAGGCCGTGGTCCTCCTTTCATAATGATCTCTACCCATTGTAAAGCCTTTTTCCACCAGGAAAAACAACCAATCGCAATAAGGTTTAGCAGATTGCACCCTGCTTACTACAAGTTATTGTGGAGCGGAGAACGCAAACCCTTCAAGCCACTTGTCATCGAGGAAAAGGGACTCTTGCCTTGCAGCAGCTCCCCTGCATGGGCTCAGCCCAAGCTGAGACCCTGTCACCCACCTCTCACCTGGCACTAACTTTATCTAGATTCAGGTTTGGAAATGCTGATGCTTGTCAGGGTTCCTATTCTTGGCTCTGCAAAATGAGGCGTATCTGCAGAGGCATCCTCAGCTGGGGCACACCATCAGCCGTGCCACTGCTGGAGTGGGCATGGGAGCGTGCAAACCGAAAAACCCCTCCGACTTGCACCCCAAGACCATGCAACTGGCAGGTTTCAAAGCCTGCAGGTGGTTGCGGGTTCACAGAAATGTGATCCAGTTCCTAAATATCTTAAAACAAAGCCTTGGTGGGTGTCAGGACAGAAGAACATAATCTGACACCAGAACAGTGCTATCCTCTCCAAAACACCTGGTGCATCGAGACTGGCCCACGGATTGGAGGGAACCTGCCTTGGGAGTCTTTTCCCATTGAAACTGAAAAATCTGGAATGCCACCTCTGATTTTTCTTCTTCCTTGTCAGGGCTTGAATGCAGCTCCCCCAAAGCACAGCACTGGCATGGACGGTCTTACTCCGAAGCGATACTGCTGTAAACGGGAGCAGACCAGAGGCAGTCCTGGCTACAGCACAAACAGGGTGGCATGTGTCACCGGAGATGACCGGTCCTGGCAGAGCGGTGGCACCTGGAGGAAGAGTGCCAGCAGTGGCAAAGGGGGCACAGCCTCGCGTCGCCCTTCCCAAGCAGACAGAGCTGGGGCTGAGAAACAGATGGAGCCGGCAGGACAAAAAGCCCAGTGAAAATCTATCCGTGGGGTGGGTACCACAAAAGTCAGGAGAAACGGGTGCTGGCAAAGCAGCACCGGAGGGAGAGGGGGCTGTAGCCCTGCAGAGCCCCACGCTGCAGTCTGAGTCACCGCTTGTAAATCCTCACGCACTGGGGCTGATGCATCTCTCTGCTGGGTAAGAGAAGTGGGAAACAAGCTACTGTTCTGGGACACTCGGATTCCTCTGCTTTGAATTGTTATTGTTTCCATTCCAATGTTAGGACTTTCACGTGAGGTTTTACAAACCATCTTATTGGTTGGTTTCTTTATGGTCTTGTTTTCCTTCCCCTCACAGAGCAGACACAGCTCCTGTACCAATCTGTGCAGCAAACAGAGCTAAATGTCCCCGGCGTGAAACCCATGTCTGTATTTTTTCTAATTTTCATATACGCAACTAATCAATTTGTACTGAGTTACAAATGCAGAAGCTGGAGTGTACATTCTCCTCCCAAACTTGGGTTAACAGTATGATGTTTACCGTGTGTGCGCGCTTATCTCTTTCCCTCTCTCTCTACATTATGTAGACAGGAATGTATATAGGCAGACATTCTCCTAAACAAGATATTATTTTTTTTTCTACAGAAATGGAGTTACATTTAATTGGATTGGCTTTGCCTGCCCTTTAGCTTAGCACAGTTGGAAGAAGAATTTGAGAAGAAATTCAACCTCCTCCCTCAATACAGCCCTGTTCCTTTTGACAGGAGAAATTCAGCTGTGCCAAGGAGAAAGAGAAAGGCTGGAGGCGCCTCATCTGAACAACCAAAATCCAAGAAAGGTGCATTACCATGTGCAGTACATGCTTGAGCGACAACAATGCTACGGCCAGCTCAGGAATTTCTACTTTCTTCCTTTACTGCTGCATATGAAAAGCATGAAGTCCAAGAAAATAGTTTTCTAGCACTGAAGTCAGTGGGTTGTCACTAGTTTCCAGGCTGCACTCTTGACTCCCGAGTTTCCTGCTGAGCAGAACTGGTTAGAGTTTGTCCATGAAATAGATTCCTCAGAGCAAGCAGATTGACCAAAACCACAAACAGTTTAGAGGAAAGTGAAAAATGGCAGCAGATTTGCATAGCCATCACAGTGGCCTCCTGATGTCACAAGCTACCTCACCACATTCTGTTCCGGACCCTATAAATACTGGCCCCCCAGCACTTGTCCCACATTCGCTGAGCTTTCGAGTCCTCAGACTCTCCACTAGTTGGAAGAATGAAGGCTCAACGATGGGAAGCGAGCGGGCGCTCACCTCTGTGTGGGCGCCCACAGGAGGAGCTGCAGGAGGCGCGGAGGAAGAGGCTGCGTCAGAGGGGAGGCACCATCAGCTACGCGGTCCTCTTCCACGTAGCTGATGGTGCAGAGCCAATGGAGGTGGATCCACCTGAAGACGAGGAGGAGCCGATGGAGGTGGATCCACCTCCAGGATGGCTCCCCTGGCACCACAACATCGTGCCAGGGCTCCCCTCCACGCCACCATCGACGCGGTGCCGTAGGGTCATCCGGCCAGTGCCCTACCGCCGGCCCTGCCTCCGCGCTCGGCGCTAGCCGGGAGGCTGACCCTCCGCGCCTGGCCGGCCTGCAGGCTTCCTTCCCGTCCCCCGTCCTCTGCCCTACCCCTCACCCCTTCTGAAGGGGTGTCATCTCTTCTGCACTGAGCCCCGAGAAAAGGGGACAAGACAACATGGCGTCACAGCTTCAGCCGCTGCGCCAGGAGAAGTCCCTCAGCGGGCCACCGAGGTCCCTGGGGCCTGGAGACGGGGTCTCTTCGGCCTGGAGACGAGAAGGCTGCCCGACGGGAGGCTGCAGAGGAAGCCAGACGCTCCACGGCGGCACACGAAGAACAGCAGTGTGTCAAGCAAAGACGTAAGAGACAGCCGCTCCTCTGGAGAGGCAGACCACCACAGGCCTGCCAGGAAGGAGTGCTGGCCTTCAGCATTAAGGCCCCTTCTAGCTGTCTCGTTCGTTCTTTTCAAGGTTGGACAAGTAAAAAATAAATAACTAAATGAAAGTAACAGTGAAAATGCTTTCCCTCTCTCTTCTTTGGTACTTTGGTAACTGTGTCCGGGCTCCACTCGGCCCATGGAAGGGGACACGCGAGTGCCCCCTGCATTGCAAAATCAGCCAGGGGCTCCTGACAGCCGTTTAACTCGGCTTTAAGGGATGCTCCTGTACCCTGTTCTGCTCTGAAGGGGCAGCACCTTCCAGGGGAGGAATGGAAACCCCATCCAGGACCCTGCAACATCTGAAGCCCTGATGGCTCTTGCTCTGCAGCCTGGAGGGCTCAGAGCAGTGGACACAGGGTCCCCTGTGCTGGCAGGGCTTCAGCAGATCTGTTGGCTAGTGGGCCAGTGACTTTGGGTCATCATGGCCACTGGGGTCTGTCCTGGGCCATAAAACTCTTCTAGGGGTCACACAGTGACTTAATGAAATCCTGTAGTCACCTGGGGACAGGTTCAGGTAATGGAGAAAGAAAAAAACAAGCGAGAACAATAATCCTTTGCAATGGCTTCTCTTCCTCTTGCTTTCTCTTAGTCTGTTGGGTTTTTTGTTGCTTTGGGGTTTTTTTCCCTGTTATTGTACTGGTTCCTGGTTTTTTCCTTCTGGTCTCCTGACTTTCTGTAGCACTTTCTTTTCCCAGTATCTCTTTTTCTCCCCCCCTCCCCCTTTTCTGCACTTGTGGTTTTTTCTGTGCAAACCATGGCCCACATTTCATTTACATCTTGCCTGGCACGCCTGCTGATGTTTGTGCACAGTGCCCTAGGCCGTGGTTTGCGTGTGTTGATGTGCTCCCATTTAGTCTCTCCTTTTTTTTCTTTGGAGAAAAAAAAAGATATAGCTTTCCTTAGTGGTGCCTTCATATCAAAAAAAATCCCCCACACTTTAAGGTCTTCTCTAATGCCCTTTCTCTCCCCTTGATCAGGCACTGGGCACTGCAAAGGGACACACAGGGACCACAGTCCCAGTGCCTGGCAGTGCGGCACTGCTGCCCGTTCCTGTCCCAAGTAGACCAGCGCTGGAGGAAGAGCCCAAGATCTCAAACACCTCCAGACAGGTCTGGAGGTCTGGCCTGACAACACATTCCATCCTCTCCTGCAGCACCTTCTCCCCCTGCCCAGCACCAAGGAGGTCTCGGGCTGCCGGCAGACTCACAAAGCCTTCAGTTATGCTTCCATCATGGCTCCAGCCCTGGAAGAAATGTATTTATTTATCAATAAAAAATGAGACTGTGATCTCATGTCTGGGATGAAGCAGGTCCTGACAAGTCATGCCAAACAGTTCCTGTTACTGCAGGGACCAGAATAGCAACATCCACGCCAGGGCTCTGCTAGCGGATGGATTATCTTCAGGAAGACACTTTGGGAACGTACCCTGGGAAGAGCAGGATAATTTTGGTTTCCAAAAGCTCCTTCTGCATTAAGATCCAGGGGGAGAGTGAAGAGGAAGGTGGGCAAAGTGTGCCGGGCACAGTTCTTCCAGCACCCTTGTGTTGGATTTGCATGGGAAGGTTTTGGTAGCTGGGGGGGGGGGCGGGGGGGCGGTCTACAGGGGTGGCTTCTGTGAGAAGCTGCTAGAAGCTTCCCCTGTGTCTGACAGAGCCAATGCCAACCGGCTCCAAGATGGACCCACCACTGGCCAAGGCCAAGCCCATCAGCACCTCCGTGATAACATATTTAAAAAGGAAAAAAACAGTTAGAGAGGGAGCTTTTGCAGCCGGAAAGAGGAGTGAGAAGATGTAGAAACTCTGCAGACACCATGGTGAAGCAGGCTGTCCCCCTGCAGCCCATGGAGGAAGGATGAGGGGGTGTAGAGAGTCCACCTGCAGCCCATGGAGGACCCCACACCAGAGCAGGGGGAGGCACCTGAAGGAGGCTGTGGCCCCGTGGGAAGCCCACACTGGAGCAAGCTCCTGGCAGGAGCTGTGGACCCGTGGAGAGAGGAGCCCACGCCAGAGCAGGTTTGCTGGCAGGACTTGTGACCCCGTGGGGGACCCACGCTGGAGCAGTCTGCTCCTGAAGGTCCGCACCCCGTGGGAGAGACTCACGTTGGAGAAGTTGGTGAAGGACTGTCTCCCGTGAGAGGGACGCCTCCATGCTGGAGCAGGGGAACGACGAGAGGAGTCCTCCCCCTGAGGAGGAAGAAGCGGCAGAAACAACGTGTGATGAACTGACCCTAACCCCCATTCCCCGTCCCCCTGTGCCGCTGAGGGGGGGCGGAGGTTGAAGCCGGGAGTGAAGTTGAGCCTGGGAAGATGGGAGGGGTGGGGGCAGGTGTTTTAAGATTTGATTTTATTTCTCATTCCTCTACTCTGTTTTGCTTAGTAATAAGTTAGATGAATATCCTCTCTAAGTTCAGTCTGTTTTGCTCGTGACGAAAACCAGTGAGTGATCTCTCCCTGTCGTTATCTCGACCCAGAAGCTTTTTGTTATACTTTTTCTCCCCTGTTTGGTAAACCAGGGGAGTGATAGAGCGGCTCTGGTGGGCGCCTGGCCCCCAGCCAGGGTCCACCCACCACACTGTTGCATAGGAAAAGCGTGAAGTCCAAGAAAATAGTTTTCTAGCACTGAAGTCAGTGGGTTGTCACCAGTTTCCAGGCTGCACTCTGGAAGTTCATGCTGAGCAGAACTGGTTAGAGTTTGTCCATGAAATAGATTCCTCAGAGCAAGCAGATTGACCAAAACCATGAACAGTTTAGAGGAAAGTGAATTTGACAAGTTTTGCCAGGAGAAAAGGGGGAAAAAATGGCAGCAGATGATCAACAGGTGACAAGGGTTTCTTATTAGCCAGAGGTGAAAGGATGATCTTGTGTTCTGTGGATTACTTGTAGGTTATATTGGAAATCAGAGGAAATCTATTTTTACCTTTAGCTCTGCTCTCCCATCCCCATGAAACCCTCGGACGGTCACTTTCTCTCCTTACCTCTGGAATGGTAAATCAGGGCTGTAGACCCCCCAGCTCCAGTGGCCCTTCAGTTCGTGGTGGCAGATCCAGAGCAGAGAAAGAAGAGGGCGAGCAGCTCACTCGCAGGAAGGGACTCCAGTGGCGGCAGGAAGACAGCCAGGCTTTGTGCGTCGGGCGTTGTGCTTCAGGCTGCTTGCCCACGTGCTGTAGATTGCAAAGGACCTGCGAGAGACAGGGAATAGCCATGAGGCTGAATTTGGGGCAGGACTAGGGGCAGGAGTTACTGCCACTTCCCAGCCTTGCAGCGGTACCCGGCACAAGGCTGCCTGTCCATTCAGTGACACTTGGGGCCAAGGTGGCCCTGGATGCTGAGGCAGAGGTGAGACAAGCGGTGCTGTGGCCGCATAGCACCTTTGAAACACCTGACACCAGCCAGCCCACAATTCCTGCAGACACCTCCCAACCAAAACCGGGCAGGGGCAGCAGTCTTCCCCCCGAGTGAGTTCCTTTGGTGTGTGTCACTAGCAAGCTATTTTGGTGCTCCTTCACAACATACCTTTCTGCAAAGGTTTTTGACGACCAGACTCCAGGCAGGCGCTGTTGTCTAGAAGCACCAAATCTCTCACGGTAATTGTTTCTTCTCCAGGAGGCCACCAGACTTGAGGTCCCCCAAGATTTAGGCCTTCTTTCCCAGCCCAGTGACTGGTTTGAATTAACTTCCTCTATTGTTTTCGTCGGTTTGTTTGGGTTTCTTTAAGGTCCAAGTCTCCCTGCAGTGCTTCTCCCACACTGCCTCCTGCTCTCACTCATTTAGTCGTTCCCACTCTCGTTCCCCCTCGCGATCGCCACCGTATCCAAGAAGAGACGAAGGGAAGAGTCGTAACAATCGTTGCAGGTGAAGGTCAGATGGTTATCACCGTTCAAGGGCAAGGGCACCCCCATCCAGAAGATACCGTTCACGCTCAAGGTCTCCAGTACTTAGAGAACAGTCTCCCACTAAATGGACTCTACCTCAAGGGGAAGAAGAAAGGCAGCATTTTAGCAGATACAGAGAAATTCCACCTGAATTCATTTATGTTC
The DNA here is from genome assembly GCF_028858705.1 of Grus americana. Lineage (NCBI taxonomy): Eukaryota > Metazoa > Chordata > Aves > Gruiformes > Gruidae > Grus > Grus americana. The sequence continues at coordinate 28,417 of NW_026561434.1, read as the reverse complement.
TTAATTCATCTTCATATCATCTCTATCAAAAATTTCTGGACTTGTCCATGCTCTTTAAGTTGGAAAAAAGCACACAGCATCCATTAGCTTCTCTCAGTGTTTAGCTATAGTCTCTAACATTTTCAGAGCAGAGCTATGCTGTAAAACAGTAAAACAGTCCAATGAAATGGAAGCACCGACTGCAAATGTGACATTCATGTAGCTCAGTTGGGCTAATAGTGGGATGTTCAGATAAGCTTACTGTGCTGACTGGCAGAGCAGATGAGAAACTGCCTTACTGTAACTCAAGTCTTAAAGCGATTCAAAGAAAAAAACCCCACAACAATTTAAAAGATTTAAAAGACCTTACTTGCTGCCCTGATATTGCTCATTTATATCACTTATCAGTATTTGCTTAAAGCTTGCAGCTGGAGAAAAACGTTCTCGCTAACCCTGATTTTAAGGCTGCAGTGTAATATGATACAATGAAGGTGTTAAAAAAAGCTCATTCTGCTAATTTTCTGCACCCTCTGTTCTTTCTCCAACATATGTGCTAAGGCTGTACAGACTGATGTGCGTCTGGGAGAGCTGAGGGAGGATCAGCAGCAGGCAGTTAGCCCTAAATGCAATGGAACAATACAGGCTCTCTCACTATTGCCACGCACAAACTACTTGAAATCTCACACCTACACCCCCTCAACTCCCAAATGTCCCCCATACAATTTGTTCCTCCATTTTCCTCGGATGGGCCTGAAGGAGAGGGAAAATAAAAAGTTAATTCAATCTCAGTAACTGAGAGGATTTTCTTTTACTTGAGTGTGCAAAATCATTTGGAAGGCAGTAAAAAAGTCTTCCAAATCTTTCTTCTCATGTCACAGACTTGTTTTGCACGGAACTGCATAAGCAGCGGTGGTTCCCATGGCCGTCTCCTCCTGGAGATAACAGGAATGGAAACCAAAGCTCTCACCCTGCCTGAGCAACAGTGATATGCAAAAGAAGAGCTGTAACACGGTCCTCAAACTGCCACGTTCCTGCAGCACTGACTTGGGAGATCCTCTCAGCTTTGCATCACCCGGAAGCTACGCTGACGCTGCTACAGAGGGGCGTCCTTCCCAGCACCAAGCAGTTGCCCTTGGGAAAGACATGCTTGCTTCTTCTCTCCCTCTCCAAGCCCCCAAGCTGAATTCCCAGTGCTAGTGTCTTTTGAAAACAAATGGCAACCAAGCAGCCACCTGGAGCAAAACCAGATGGAAGAGGCTTGCTTTGAAGCCGACATCAGGAGCTTCCCTATCTCGCAGCTCAGTCCACGGGCCACGTGCTCAGTAGGGACGTACCCTCCAGATGACTGGGTTCTCTGTGGGTCACTTGGAGATTTCTCAAATCAACAAGGAATTCTTTCCTTGCCAATTACCAATCTCTCTTACACCAAGGTATGTGTGAGCAGAACAGCAGGGACGGAACGCTTTGTCCTAAGTTTCTGAAATTCTTGCTGCACAGGGTAGAAACTCCTGATGTGGCTCAGGCCAAGCTGGGTTGAGCACTGGAAACCCCCGAGCTTGGGCAGCACCGTGTCTACTAGGAAGCAGGTGAAGTTATGCAGAGGAGAACCCCACAACTATGCTGAGGTGGCTTCTTGGTACCAAGGCACTCGTGTGACTTTTTTACTCCACGGCAAGGTAAACACAGCCTCTGATTTTCAAAAAGGAATGAATAAGGGAAACTAATTAGCCTAGACCAATTTTAAAACACAACGTATAACTTGGCAACACTTGAGTCAGGCCCCACAAACTCAGGCTTCGCCTCTCTCATGCTCCAGTACGAAAGAAAACAATTAGTAAAAGAGTTGGAATGTAGAAACGGGATAAGAGAAGCCGTAAATTAGGGAACAGTCCTTGGGTGTGAACTAGAAAAAAGACACAAAGTTTGAGGAAACCTGATAAAGGGGGCCCAATATTGTGGGTAATTAGCTTAGATTAATAGTAGCATTGCCGTGTAAGTTTGGATGTCCTTTATTGCCGTGTTAAAAGACTAACTAAAAATCTGAATGGTGCAGCCCCTGAAGTAGAATTGTTGGTAAATGTGGGAACCAGAATATTGCCTTTTACAACCTGAAAAATAGTGTAAACCAATAATTATTTTTGACCGTTTATGGTATAAACAGAGATTGTGAATGCAATCTGGGACAGCCGTAGAGTGTGCTAAGTAAGTGTAAAGTGTGGACCCCTTGGGAAAAGAAGGAGCGTGCTACCGAAATAGTAAAGATTGTTCGTGGTTGGCAAGATAGACATTTAAACGAGTAAAATGAGAAGCGATCAGAGCGGATGAATCTTGAAGAAGAGTCCATTAGGATGCATACTGAGACACTGGCAAGAAACAGAAGGTTCACCGGGAGGTGTAACAGATAAGAGAACTCTGATAAAATATTATCATCACTGGTGACCGATGGATAAATTGGATGATCAGGAAAAATGGCCCAAGAATAAAAATTTGGAATAAAAGGACAATGTTACAATTGATGTTGTTTTGTAGAAGGGAGAAGAAATGGCATGAGGTACCTTATGTTGATGTGTATTTCACCCTGTGAAATCATCCTGAGTGGCTGAAGGACTGTGGGTTTACCCTGCAAGACCCCCTGGCATCAGCATTAGAAAAGCAGGAAAAGGCAGCGGGAGGCTGTGAAGGTGTTGCTCTGCTTGTAGTACGGGGCAACGGGGTTTGAAGTGCGGGCGTGATGAGGAGGAGGATTTGGAATTACTGAGAGATGTCGGAGGTTGCATGGCTGGGCTTTGATAACAGGGAGCAAGAGCAGAAAGTTAGAGAAGAGCAAGGAGAAAACGAAGGAGAGCGGAGACAGGCACGGAGAGACAGGGAAAGAGAGGGTAACCTGAGAGCTGCACTGCAGGGAGCGTCAGCAAACAGCAACTTCAGGGGAGGACGGCAATACTATGGGGGGAGAGGCGAGGCCCCTCCAGCACAAAAACCCAGGGATACCTTAGGAGATCATCAGTGTGCCTATTGGAAAGAACTGGGACATTGGAAAGAGTAAGGACCGTTTTAGGGGTCCTATTCCTGTCAGTGCAGAGGTTCTGGAGGAGGCACCATACGATCAAGAAGCAGCTCCCTTTCCACGTCAGTTCCCCTGAACTAAGTCCTGAAGGGGACCGGGGGAAACCTCCCCAGCAGAACCCCTGGCTACAGTAGAGCTGGGGAAATGGAAAATAGATTTTCTTGTAGATACTGGGGTGACTTATTCTGTTAAATACTTATCAAAGACAATTGAGCGATGATACATAATCCCTGAATCTCAAGCCATCGAGGCAAGAGTTTTGATGTTGCAGGAACAACCGAAGACTAACAAAGGAATTCCCGAGGAGGTGAAGAATGCAGCGACACCTTTGGTATGGGCTAATGAGGTCCCGGGTAGATCCAGAAGAGCGGAACCCGTAAGAATTATCCTTAGACCTGGAACAAATCCGGTAAGACAAACACAATACCCATTGAAAATAGAGGCCAAAAAGGATTAAAAAGGTTAATACTCAACTTTAGAGAATATGGGTTGCTCGTATAATGCGAATCAGAATTTAACACCCCAATCTTTCCCTTTTAAAAAGCCAGGGGGTGAGGAATATAGTGGTGTTGGTTACAGAGCTCGTTGATTTGCCTATTTTGTGACTCAGTGCACATCTCCATAACGTTAGCTCACCCACTTCCTTCCCCAGCCTCCAAGGAATTGCTTGTTATTTGTATTCGCGGCTAATTAAAACCTCTTCAAGCTCAACCCCCTGATTACGGAGTGAGGGCTGAGACCACAAGCAGAGCACAGTGGAGAATGCCACAGCCCATAGGCTGACCCCACACCACCCTGCAGACCCCACGTTTGCAGTTAGGGCATTATTTACTCTGCTACTAGCAATGTTCTCTTAAAATATATTGAAGGAGAGATTGGGAAAATGAAGTGTATGAGATTTAGCTCGCACTAGAGGATTTCAGCATCCAAGAAAGCCAGAGCATCCAGTCCCTCAGACTTAATAGAAACCTCCTGCTTTATTAATGTTGCCTTATTTTTTATTTTTTTTTTTCCCCTTGTCCACAGCTCCTGGGCAGAAAGTCAAAGCTGTATTTGAGGAGCTTTCCTGGAGGTTTTCATTAATAACAGGGCCAGGGAATCCACTGCAAATGTAAAAATAATAGATTTGAGAGCCCTAAAAGGATGGAGATTTACTCACTGTGGAAATATTAGGGAGAAAGTAGGAGCGGGGCGTTCCCATGGCTCGGCGTTGCCTGCCTGTGACCTTTGAAAGCTGCCCGAAGGCCAAGGAGATGCTGGGGAATGGGAGCAGGAAGGAAGGTTGCCTCTGAGCGGCACGGCAAGGCAGCTGCGGCGGCTCTGCTCAGCACTGATCTTCCACTGCTGGTGGACATGCCTAAACATAGGATCGTTTCAGGTCCTTCCCAGGCTAAAGAGAAAAAGGTTAGGTGGACAGAGAAGATCTGCTCCTTGTTCCCACCTTGGAGATGAAGGTGCAGGGTGGTACTGATCCTCAGCAGGTCAGGAGGGACACGCAGAGATGTGCGCAGGAGAGAGGGATGCTGCTTGGTGCGAGAGAAGGACAACAGCATCCAGTTCTTGTGGGGCTGCTGAGACCATGTCCCTTGCTTCCAGCTGACTCTTGCCAACAGGACTGTAACCGTGGGATAGGGGCCGTGAAACAGAAACTATAGGATCAGGTTGAGATAATTAGTTTGTAACCAAGGTAATAAGTAATGAAGCTAACTGACCATGGCAAGGTACAATGCTCCTACGTTCCACATACAGTCCCTACCAAACTGAACAATAGGTTCAGAGATATTAATCTTATGAAGTAAGTCGTTATGGACAGGTGCATCCACAGCAAGGACACTGCGCATGCCTGCATGAAGGAGGTCATCCAGCGGACACAGGTGCAAGACCACTGACGACCACCAGAGACCCCTTGAGGACCACCGACTCAAATCACTGAGCATGCGTGACGGGGAGGAGAATATGGAAATGGATTCCAAGAAATTATTATCATAGGACTGCCCTTTCTGAGAAAAACGATGAATATGTATGTTTTGATGCTATATAACCTGTGTGTTGGTGATCACCTGGCATGCACGTTGGGTGGAGCTATCCCCCGTGCATCCAGCGCTGCAATAAAGAATGCCTGCCTTTTAACACTACATTGGTGTTACGAGGTTTATTCCCGGATTTCGGTGACAGTTTTGGCGACCCAGGTGGGACACTGCTTTTGAACCTCGACGGATCCGTGGGATCGCAGTACCTCAAGCCGGCACCGGGGAATTCTCGGGGAGAACCTCCGATCCCCGGACCGAAGAGCTTTGAGCAAGACCCCTGGGAGAGGTAAAGGCATTCTCATTTAATTGAAGTATGTGAAGGTACCTTATGTAAGGACCACGTGGCTCCGGGACAGGCCTGTATCGGGACAGGCCCATATTGGGACAGGCCCACGCGAAGAGCACGGGAGGCCTGCTCGTAAGGCGCGGTGAAAGCTGCGCAGAGTTGGGCTGGAGAGACGTCTCAGGTAAAAGTCTCTGCTAGGCGAAAGCCTGTGGAGCAGGGCCCAGAGGGGAGGGGAAGCCTCCAAGGTTGGGATTTCTGGTGGCAGGAGAAATCCCTGGGATTTCCGGTGGCAGGGGAAATCCCTGAGGGAGCTCTAACACGGGTTGGGGTCCCTCTGACTGAGTGCTTGTGATAGTGCACAATCACAACCACTAAGTCCCTGGGAGATGGGCACTTTTCCGAGTAAGAAACCAAGCCCACGAAAAACACCACTGGGATGCATTTTGGAGCACTGGAAAGATCTGGGAAATGTTGATCCTTTGACTCGGAAACAGTTGATTGAATATTGTCATCATTGGTGGCCACTAGACACTTTAGAAAATGGGGAAAAGTGGCCGGAAAATGGGACATTGCAATATAACACCATTTTGCAATTAATGTTATTTTGTAAAAGGGAAGGTAAATGGAACGAAATGGCATACGTAGATCTGGTTTTCACATTGCGAAATCATCCGGAATGGCAAAGGCAATGTGAACTGTTTTCACCTGGTTCCGCGATAATGGCATTAAAGGGGCAGGAACCTGATAAAATTTGGAAAAAGATTGCTCAGCTTGTGATAATGGTAAACGGTGTCTTAAACGTGAATTTGAAGATGATGATGTTGAATTATTGGTTGAATATTGGATATTTTGTTGGAAGATACTGCAAAGAAAATGGTATTAAATACGGCCAGAAAACAAGTAGAAGGAGCTCATGCTAATGGGATTATACAAGGGACAGCAGACCAGAATTTTCCATCCACAAATCCTGAGTGGGACCCTAATCAAGCGGGACCCAGAGGGATGCTGACTAGATCTCAGAAGTGGATTTTGTTTGGTGATAGATATGCAATGCCAAAAGCAATTAATCGGTCTAAACTTTATGAAGTGAGACAAGAATTAAATGAGTCCCCTTCAGCCTTTATGGAAAGACTGAAGGTGACTGCTAGAAAATACACTAATTTGGACCCAAAAAAACCCCAAACCAACCAAAACCAACACCAAACAAAAAAAAAAACCCACAAACAAAACCACAAACAAAAACCACCACGGAAGAAGCTATACAATTGGCCTCTATATTTATGGGACAATCAGCCCTAGAAGAAAAACTCCAGAAACTGGAAGGGGCTGAGTCCAGAGACTTAGGTAAAATGCTTGAAGTAGCCTGGACTGTGTATAACAACAGAGAAAAAGAAAAAGAAGTCAGACAAATGCAAAGGGATGGAAAAATTCTGGCAATCTTGACTGAGAATAATAAATGTGTAAAGTGAAACTCAGCCATAAATCAGCAGAGGGTGTTGGTGCGACGGGGCGAAAAGAGAACTGGCCTTTCTTGAAACCGTTAAAATTTAAGCTGGGAAAATAGTAGGTAAAACACATCAATTTTTGTACATGCCCAAATGTCCGTTGCCCTTATTGGGACAAGATTTATTAAGCAAATTAGATGCACAAATAATTTTTAAAGATGGAGAAATCAGATTACTAATACCAGAATCAAAAGCCATAGAGGCGAGAGTATTTATGTTACAGAATTCCTCCAAAGAAGAACAAATTCCAGAAGCGGTGGACAATGCAGTCACTCCCTTGGTATGGGCAAGTGAAGTTCCAGGATGATCCAAACTGGCAGAACCGGTAAAGGTGCCTTTAAAACCTGGAGCCAAGCCGGTAAGACAAAAACACTGTTTGTTCACGAGAGGCAACATCTGGCCCTTGGAGTGCTGGCGCAACGGCTGGGATCCTGGAAGCGACCAGTGGGATACTTCTCTAAACAACTTGACAACGTGAGTGAAGGATGGCCGGGATGTTTGCGTGCCGTGGCAGCGACAGTGCTGCTGATTCAGGAAGCCCGAAAATTAACCATGGGCCAAAAGATAGTGGTATATGTACCACACATGGTTATAACTGTCTTGGAACAAAAGGGGGGTCACTGGCTATCCCCTAGCAGAATGTTGAAATACCAGGTTGTCCTATTGGAACAAGATGATGTGGAATTAAAAGCCACAGCACTTGTAAATCCAGCAATGTTCCTGACAACAGAAAATCCTACTGAGAAATTGGAACACGATTGCTTGGTAACTATTGAACAAGTTTATTCCAGCAGACCGGACCTGAAGGACGAACCTTTGAAGGATCCTGATCTGGAACTGTTTACGGATGGAAGCAGCTTTGTGCAAGAGGGAAGGCGAATAGCCGGATATGCTGTTGTTACCACCGACAAGGTATTGGAGTCAGGGACACTACCTGCAAATCCATCAGCGCAGAAAGCAGAATTGGTGGCGCTGAAGCAGGCTTTACGGATGGCAGAAGGGAAAAGGGTAAACATTTGGACAGATTCTAAATAGGCATTTGGTGTGATCCACGCTCATGGAGCCATCTGGAAAGAAAGAGGACTGTTGTCAGCCCAGGGCTCACCTATAAAATATAAGGAGGAAGTTCTTCAACTTTTGCAAGATGTACAGAAACCAAAGGAAGTGGCTGCAATGCATTGCAAGGCTCATCAGTTTGGTCAAACTGCTATAAATATAGGCAATCGATTGGCGGATAAAGCTGCAAAAGAGGCTGCAGAACGAGGTATCCTTGCATTAGTACCAGTAAAACAGATAAAAATTCCAAATTAAAAAGCAAGATACAGTAAACTAGACGCACAACTGGCAGAAAACTTAAAGGCATCCCAAAATGCGGAAGGATGGTGGGTAACACCAGAGAATCAGGTAATAGTGACCCCACAAATTATGACAGAGCTTGCAAAGGAAGAACATGAGCAGACACATTGGGGTGTGGATGCTATGGTTACAAATTTGAGAACATCTGTAGTATGTGTAGGAATGACAGGAATAATTAAATCAATAATAGCTAAGTGTCCAATTTGTCTTAAAAATAATCCCTTAAACCAGAGGAAAGCACCTTTAGGAGTAACAAAGCAGGGTAATTCCCCAGGAGATTATTGGCAAGTCGATTTCTCTGAGTTACCTAGACAGAATGGGTATAGATATTTATTAGTATTGATTGATACGTTTTCTGGATGGCCGGAGGCTTTTCCTTGCCGCACCAACAAAGCAAGAGAAGTGGTCAAAATATTACTAAAAGAAATAATACCGAGATTTAGGGTACCATTGGGCGTATCTTCTGACAGAGGACCACATTTTGTAGCGGAAATAGTCCAACAAGTAAGTAAAATCCTAGGGATAAATTGGGATTTGCATACTCCCTGGAGACCGCAATCAAGCGGGAAAATTGAAAGGATGAACCAGACCTTGAAAAGACAAATGAGTAAAATTTGCCAAGAAACATCTTTGAAAAGGCCACAGGCTTTGCCATTAACTCTGTTAAGAATAAGAATCCAACCAAGGTCTAAAGACGGTGTAAGTCCATATGAAATATTATATGGCAAACCCTACCAAACTCCCTTAATCCCAGGGGACATGAGGGTAACAGGGGAAATAGATTTAAAACCATATCTGATTTCTTTAGGAAAGACCCTCGAAGCGCTTAGAAGATATATTGTGCTGACCAGGCCGCTTGCTCTTGATACGCCTGTACATCCATAGCAGCCAGCTGACTTTGTGTATATAAGGACATGGGGTTCTGAACCACTCCAGGAGAAGTGGAAGGGACCTTTCCAGGTACTGTTAACAACTTATACCGCGATCCAGGTAGAAGGAGTGGAGCCTTGGATTCACTACACTCGAGTAAAGAAGGCACCGCCAGATCAGTGGACATCTACGCAAGAGGGACCTTTGAAACTTAGACTGTGTAAAAATTCTAAGGACCAGTTTCTTTAGCCTGTTATCTATTGAATTATGAATATTATGAATTGTTTGATTAGACTGATAACACTTTTTTGTATTTCATCACTAATTTGTAGCCAAAGAAATACAGAATGGCCATGGTCCCAAGCTATTGTCCAATATACCTGGAGTGTGGGACCATATCCCAAAGACCGTTCCCCAAATTTAGCCACTGTAGTAATGCATGAATCTGAAGTTTACCACCCACCTGAGTGGGAACGGGACAGAAAGGACTGGGTCCGTGTCTTAACTGGAACAATTGGAGAAAGAATTCAAGTAGGATGTAGAAAGATGGAAGGATCTCTTCATGAGAAAGCTTCCTCAATTACCATCTCCGGAAATCTATTAGACCCTAGTTCTAATATTACAATGAGACTCTGTCCCACCACTGAATGGAAATGTAACAAACAAGATTCTCTCATTACGTGTTGCTGTCAACAGAATGTCGGTAACTACTCCTTAGGCCCTAGTACCAATAATGTTGAAATCACCAAATCCTGTATTAAGGAACAAGGAGATTGTTGATATAATTTTACTTTAACTAAACCAGTTGATGTGGTGTGCGATTGGCAACCTAATCCATTGACAGGAGGACTATTAGGCCTTACATTTAAATTCCAAATAAATGCTGTAACTAAACCCCTAGTGATGCTTGTTGCAGTAGTCACGCACGCTGATACAGATACTCTCTTTACGTTAACTAGTAAAGGTGAAGTCACCCCCTCTTTTATGGTACCACAAGGAAATGACATCACAATAAGAGGCAGATTAATCACTGAATCTCGCATTGAACCTATAAACAGTTATGAAATTGGACCACATGGCCCGATTTTGTGTAAAAATCAAAATTTAGACTCTTGGTTAAATTTGACTGCTGTACAATACTCCCATAAAGTAATATGTGGTAAAAATAACACCAAATACTGGGGAGAACTTAAAATAGACGTCATAATACCTACTACCCAACCAATTGTTGCGCTTAATTCGAAAATCTTTGAAATTGGACCGTATGTGATTAGAAATACAGGCTTGCAACAAATGTTGTTTAACCCGGCATGGTCTCTCAAACAAGTGGAATTGTCAATGCAAAACAATGTTTCAGATATTCAACCAGCTTGTTCACCTTTCTTAAAAATTTCATATGAGGGATGGACCACCTGGCTGCAGAAACGAACTCTTACTATGAAAAGGACACGGAGAGACTTGACCGGTGTTTTGGGAACAGGATTGGGAGTTTTAAATAGCATTGATTCAGAAGTAATAATGAACAAACTGGCTGCCTCAATTAGTGATTTGGCTAAATTACAACAACCTTTACGATCTTCTTTATTGGCTCTAAGAACTAGCCAGTGGCTGTTGTCAAATATATTACCAACATGGGAAAGAGTAAATGTAAGGGACCACAAATTAGTTACAGACGCACTTGGGGTGGTCCAGAATAACCTCTCTTTGGCTCTTAGTTGTATCCAGGCTCAATTATGGATGCAGTCGGTAGCCGCCTCAATTATAAGAGAAGGTGAAGGCGGCACTCTTCCCACTGAAATTAGGAAAATAGTTTGGGACAGTGCTACTGATTTTGAGAAAGAACTCCAGTCCTGGTGGAGCCTGGTAAACTTTACTTAGGATCCCGTTACAAACACAGCTACAACTTTTGTGCTCACTATATCTAATGCTACTATATACTCAATTTATCCCATTGTCGCATTAGGGTTGAACCACAACGGAACTATACTCTAGCCTTCCGAGCATAGAGTATGGGCCCAAAAGATGAATGAAAAATGGCAAACTGTTAATTTGGAATCTTACATCGTGCGAGAACAACAAGGATTTGTCTGTGAAGGTAATGCAATTGAAACACAAGATATTTGCCTGGATACTGAACAAAATATTTGCCATTTTGAGGTTCATCCTAACGAGAACCCTAAAACAGTTATTATATATATCGGTAAGGGCTGTGTATGTTTGAGGACTGTTTGTGATTCTTTATATGTAGATAAGGTAGTCGTAGAGATTAAAAATCATTCAAATTTTTGTGTTTGTAATTTTACTACGATTGATGGATGTGACTTTTCTTATTCGACCCCAGTCACATCTCACCAACTTTTGCAGTCCAATTACATGTTGATTCATGAATTATTACCCATACCCATTGGAATGAATCTCACTTTAGTAAAACAATTATTACAACACAAGGATTTGATTGCAATTCTGAAAAAAATTAGGGAAAACGGACAAAAAACCCCTAATAACTGTTCATCACAATGTGAAAAAAATACACCGAGTTTTTGAAAGAGTGCAGAGAGATGCAGAACTTAGATGGTGGGACACACTTTTTGGATGGTCACCTACTGCTACAGGCATCCTAAACAAGTTGTGTCACCCCATCGTGATTCTCTTAATATTGGTTTTGATCAGTTTGATTTTGTCAGCAATATTGTATGTATTAGCCTGGAAAATGATGAATCGGTTAACATATCTGAAAAAGCAAATTACTCGTGAAGCTTCTTTCACTCATATGATCGTCCAAGCTGTTGCAGAACAGCAAAAGAGACAAGCAATCCCAGAGTTTCCTCCAACATAGAAAATGATTAGTATAGTGAAAGTATTGAAATAATTTTCAAAACTTTCAAAGGGGGGAAATGTCACATATATTTTGACAAAGCAATCAAAAGTTGATTATATAAAAGTTAGGATGATTTGATTATATTTGTAACTTAAAGTTATAAGGTAGCTATAGAATCAGATTGGGAAAATTAGTTTGTAACCAAGGTAATAGGTAATGAAGCTAACTGACCATGGCAAGGTACAATGCTGCTATGTTCCTTGTACAGTCCCTACCCAACCGGACAATAGGCCCGGGAATATTAATCTTATAAAGTAAGTTGCTATGGGTAGATGCACCTACAACAAGGGTACTGCGCATGCCTGCATGAAGGAGGTCATCCAGCAGACACAGGTGCAAGACCACTGACGACCACCAGAGACCCTTGAGGACCACCGACTCAAATCACTGAGCATGCGTGACGGGGAGGAGAATATGGAAATGATTTCCCAGAAATGATTATCATAGGACTGCCTTTTCTTGGAAATATAATGAATATGTATATTTTGATTCTATATAACCTGTGTGTTGGTGATCACCTGGCATGCACGTTGGGTGGAGCTATCCCCCGTGCATCCAGCGCTGCAATAAAGAATGCCTGCCTTTTAACACTACATTGGTGTTACGAGGTTTATTCCCGGATTTCGGTGACAGCGGCAGGACAAAAAGCCCAGTGAAAATCTATCCGTGGGGTGGGTACCACAAAAGTCAGGAGAAACGGGTGCTGGCAAAGCAGCACCGGAGGGAGAGGGGGCTGTAGCCCTGCAGAGCCCCACGCTGCAGTCTGAGTCACCGCTTGTAAATCCTCACGCACTGGGGCTGAGGCATCTCTCTGCTGGGTAAGAGAAGTGGGAAACAAGCTACTGTTCTGGGACACTCGGATTCCTCTGCTTTGAATTGTTATTGTTTCCATTCCAATGTTAGGACTTTCACGTGAGGTTTTACAAACCATCTTATTGGTTGGTTTCTTTATGGTCTTGTTTTCCTTCCCCTCACAGAGCAGACACAGCTCCTGTACCAATCTGTGCAGCAAACAGAGCTAAATGTCCCCGGCGTGAAACCCATGTCTGTATTTTTTCTAATTTTCATATACGCAACTAATCAATTTGTACTGAGTTACAAATGCAGAAGCTGGAGTGTACATTCTCCTCCCAAACTTGGGTTAACAGTATGATGTTTACCGTGTGTGCGCGCTTATCTCTTTCCCTCTCTCTCTACATTATGTAGACAGGAATGTATATAGGCAGACATTCTCCTAAACAAGATATTATTTTTTTTTCTACAGAAATGGAGTTACATTTAATTGGATTGGCTTTGCCTGCCCTTTAGCTTAGCACAGTTGGAAGAAGCATTTGAGAAGAAATTCAACCTCCTCCCTCAATACAGCCCTGTTCCTTTTGACAGGAGAAATTCAGCTGTGCCAAGGAGAAAGAGAAAGGCTGGAGGCGCCTCATCTGAACAACCAAAATCCAAGAAAGGTGCATTACCATGTGCAATACACGCTTGAGCAACAACAATGCTACGGCCACCTCAGGAATTTGTACTTTCTTACTTTACTGCTGCATATGAAAAGCATGAAGTCCAAGAAAATAGTTTTCTAGCACTGAAGTCAGTGGGTTGTCACCAGTTTCCAGGCTGCACTCTGGAAGTTCATGCTGAGCAGAACTGGTTAGAGTTTGTCCATGAAATAGATTCCTCAGAGCAAGCAGATTGACCAAAACCATGAACAGGTTAGAGGAAAGCGAATTTGACAAGTTTTGCCAGGAGAAAAGGGGGAAAAAATGGCAGCAGATGATCAAGAGGTGACAAGGCTTTCTTATTAGCCAGAGGTGAAAGGATGATCTGATGTTCTGTGGATTACTTGTAGGTTATATTGGAAATCAGAGGAAATCTATTTTTACCTTTAGCTCTGCTCTCCCATCCCCATGAAACCCTCGGACGGTCACTTTCTCTCCTTACCTCTGGAATGGTAAATCAGGGCTGTAGACCCCCCAGCTCCAGTGGCCCTTCAGTTCGTGGTGGCAGATCCAGAGCAGAGAAAGAAGAGGGCGAGCAGCTCACTCGCAGGAAGGGACTCCAGTGGCGGCAGGAAGACAGCCAGGCTCTGTGCATCGGGCGTTGTGCTTCAGGCTGCTTGCCCATGTGCTGTAGATTGCAAAGGACCTGCGAGAGACAGGGAATAGCCATGAGGCTGAATTTGGGGCAGGACTAGGGGCAGGAGTTACTGCCACTTCCCAGCCTTGCAGCGGTACCCGGCACAAGGCTGCCTGTCCATTCAGTGACACTTGGGGCCAAGGTGGCCCTGGATGCTGAGGCAGGGGTGAGACAAGTGTCATGAGATGCTCCTGGTGGCAAAACCTGACGCAGAACTCAGAGCAGTCGTTCCCAAGCTGTCATGCCTTACAGCTTGCTGCTGCTGCTGCTGCTGCTGCTCTAGACCTGGGAAAGGCCAAATATGCATCCAACAGCTGGTCTGTCTCACCCCTGTCATCAGCCTACCAAAAGTTACCACGTCACCTTCTGCCATGCAAAGTGGTGCTGTGGCCACATAGCACCTTTGAAACACCTGACACCAGCCAGCCCACCATTCCTGCAGACACCTCCCAACCAAAACCGGGCAGGGGCAGCAGTCTTCCCCCCGAGTGAGTTCCTTTGGTGTGAGTCACTAGCAAGCTCTTTTGGTGCTCCTTCACAACATACCTTTCTGCAAAGGTTTTTGACGACCAGACTCCAGGCAGGCGCTGCTCTCTAGAAGCACCAAATCTCTCACGGTAATTGTTTCTTCTCCAGGAGGCCACCAGACTTGAGGTCCCCCAAGATTTAGGCCTTCTTTCCCAGCCCAGTGACTGGTTTGAATTAACTTCCTCTATTGTTTTCGTCGGTTTGTTTGGGTTTCTTTAAGGTCCAAGTCTCCCTGCAGTGCTTCTCCCACACTGCCTCCTGCTCTCACTCATTTAGTCGTTCCCACTCTCGTTCCCACTCGCGATCGCCACCGTATCCAAGAAGAGGCGAAGGGAAGAGTCGTAACAATCGTTGCAGGTCAAGGTCAGATGGTTATCACCGTTCAAGGGCAAGGGCACCCCCATCCAGAAGATACCGTTCACGCTCAAGGTCTCCAGTACTTAGAGAACAGTCTTCCACTAAAGGGACTCTACCTCAAGGAGAAGAAGAAAGGCAGCATTTTAGCAGATACAGAGAAATTCCACCTGAATTCATTTATGTTCTTAATTCATCTTCATATCATCTCTATCAAAAATTTCTGAACTTGTCCATGCTCTTTAAGTTGGAAAAAAGCACACAGCATCCATTAGCATGTCTCAGTGTTTAGCTATAGTCTCTAACATTTTCAGAGCAGAGCTATGCTGTAAAACAGTAAAACAGTCCAATGAAATGGAAGCACCGACTGCAAATGTGACATTCATGTAACTCAGTTGGGCTAATAGTGGGATGTTCAGATAAGCTTACTGTGCTGACTGGCAGAGCAGATGAGAAACTGCCTTACTGTAACTCAAGTCTTAAAGCGATTAAAAGAAAAAAAAACCCATCTCACATCTACACCCCCTCAACTCCCAAATGTCCCCCATACAATTTGTTCTTCCATTTTCCTCGGATGGGCCTGAAGGAGAGGGAAAATAAAAAGTTAATTCAGTCTCAGTAACTGAGATGATTTTCTTTTACTTGAGTGTGCAAAATCATTTGGAAGGCAGTAAAAAAGTCTTCCAAATCTTTCTTCTCATGTCACAGACTTGTTTTGCACAGAACTGCATAAGCAGCGGTGGTTCCCATGGCCATCTCCTCCTGGAGATAACAGGAATGGAAACCAAAGCTCTCACCCTGCCTGAGCAACAGTGATATGCAAAAGAAGAGCTGTAACACGGTCGGTCCTCAAACTGCCACGTTCCTGCAGCACTGACTTGGGAGATCCTCTCAGCTTTGCATCACCCGGAAGCTACGCTGACGCTGCTACAGAGGGGCGTCCTTCCCAGCACCAAGCAGTTGCCCTTGGGAAAGACATGCTTGCTTCTTCTCTCCCTCTCCAAGCCCCCAAGCTGAATTCCCAGTGCTAGTGTCTTTTGAAAACAAATGGCAACCAAGCAGCCACCTGGAGCAAAACCAGATGGAGGAGGCTTGCTTTGAAGCCGACATCAGGAGCTTCCCTATCTCGCAGCTCAGTCCACGGGCCACGTGCTCAGTAGGGACGTACCCTCCAGATGACTGGGTTCTCTGTGGGTCACTTGGAGATTTCTCAAATCAACAAGGAATTCTTTCCTTGCCAATTACCAATCTCTCTTACACCAAGGTATGTGTGAGCAGAACAGCAGGGACAGAACGCTTTGTCCTAAGTTTCTGAAATTCTTGCTGCACAGGGTAGAAACTCCTGATGTGGCTCAGGCCAAGCTGGGTTGAGCACTGGAAACCCCCGAGCTTGGGCAGCACCGTGTCTACTAGGAAGCAGGTGAAGTTATGCACAGGAGAACCCCACAACTATGCTGAGGTGGCTTCTTGGTACCAAGGCACTCGTGTGACTTTTTTACTCCCCGGCAAGGTAAACACAGCCTCTGATTTTCAAAAAGGAATGAATAAGGGAAACTAATTAGCCTAGACCAATTTTAAAACACAACGTATAACTTGGCAACACTTGAGTCAGGCCCCACAAACTCAGGCTTCGCCTTTCTCATGCTCCAGTACGAAAGAAAACAATTAGTAAAAGAGTTGGAATGTAGAAACGGGATAAGAGAAGCCATAAATAGGGGAACAGTCCTTGGGTGTGAACTAGAAAAAAGACACAAAGTTTGAGGCAACCTGATAAAGGGGGCCCAATATTGTGGGTAATTAGCTTAGATTAATAGTAGCATTGCCGTGTAAGTTTGGATGTCCTTTATTGCCGTGTTAAAAGACTAACTAAAAATCTGAATGGTGCAGCCCCTGAAGTAGAATTGTTGGTAAATGTGGGAACCAGAATATTGCCTTTTACAACCTGAAAAATAGTGTAAACCAATAATTATTTTTGACCGTTTATGGTATAAACAGAGATTGTGAATGCAATCTGGGACAGCCGTAGAGTGTGCTAAGTAAGTGTAAAGTGTGGACCCCTTGGGAAAAGAAGGAGCGTGCTACCGAAATAGTAAAGATTGTTCGTGGTTGGCAAGATAGACATTTAAACGAGTAAAATGAGAAGCGATCAGAGCGGATGAATCTTGAAGAAGAGTCCATTAGGATGCATACTGAGACACTGGCAAGAAACAGAAGGTTCACCGGGAGGTGTAACAGATAAGAGAACTCTGATAAAATATTATAATCACTGGCGACCGATGGATAATTTGGATGATCAGGAAAAATGGCCCAAGAATAAAAATTTGGAATAAAAGGACAATGTTACAATTGATGTTGTTTTGTAGAAGGGAGAAGAAATGGCATGAGGTACCTTATGTTGATGTGTATTTCACCCTGTGAAATCATCCTGAGTGGCTGAAGGACTGTGGGTTTACCCTGCAAGACCCCCTGGCATCAGCATTAGAAAAGCAGGAAAAGGCAGCGGGAGGCTGTGAAGGTGTTGCTCTGCTTGTAGTACGGGGCAACGGGGTTTGAAGTGCGGGCGTGATGAGGAGGAGGATTTGGAATTACTGAGAGATGTCGGAGGTTGCATGGCTGGGCTTTGATAACAGGGAGCAAGAGCAGAAAGTTAGAGAAGAGCAAGGAGAAAACGAAGGAGAGCGGAGACAGGCACGGAGAGACAGGGAAAGAGAGGGTAACCTGAGAGCTGCACTGCAGGGAGCGTCAGCAAACAGCAACTTCAGGGGAGGACGGCAATACTATGGGGGGAGAGGCGAGGCCCCTCCAGCACAAAAAACCAGGGATACCTTAGGAGATCATCAGTGTGCCTATTGGAAAGAACTGGGACATTGGAAAGAGTAAGGACCGTTTTAGGGGTCCTATTCCTGTCAGTGCAGAGGTTCTGGAGGAGGCACCATACGATCAAGAAGCAGCTCCCTTTCCACGTCAGTTCCCCTGAACTAAGTCCTGAAGGGGACCGGGGGAAACCTCCCCAGCAGAACCCCTGGCTACAGTAGAGCTGGGGAAATGGAAAATAGATTTTCTTGTAGATACTGGGGTGACTTATTCTGTTAAATACTTATCAAAGACAATTGAGCGATGATACATAATCCCTGAATCTCAAGCCATCGAGGCAAGAGTTTTGATGTTGCAGGAACAACCGAAGACTAACAAAGGAATTCCCGAGGAGGTGAAGAATGCAGCGACACCTTTGGTATGGGCTAATGAGGTCCCGGGTAGATCCAGAAGAGCGGAACCCATAAGAATTATCCTTAGACCTGGAACAAATCCGGTAAGACAAAAATAATACCCATTGAAAATAGAGGCCAAAAAGGATTAAAAAGGTTAATACTCAACTTTAGAGAATATGGGTTGCTCGTATAATGCGAATCAGAATTTAACACCCCAATCTTACTCGTTAAAAAGCCAGGGGGTGAGGAATATAGTGGTGTTGGTTACAGAGCTCGTTGATTTGCCTATTTTGTGACTCAGTGCACATCTCCATAACGTTAGCTCACCCACTTCCTTCCCCAGCCTCCAAGGAATTGCTTGTTATTTGTATTCGCGGCTAATTAAAACCTCTTCAAGCTCAACCCCCTGATTACGGAGTGAGGGCTGAGACCACAAGCAGAGCACAGTGGAGAGTGCCACAGCCCATAGGCTGACCCCACACCACCCTGCAGACCCCACGTTTGCAGTTAGGGCATTATTTACTCTGCTACTAGCAATGTTCTCTTAAAATATATTGAAGGAGAGATTGGGAAAATGAAGTGTATGAGATTTAGCTCACACTAGAGGATTTCAGCATCCAAGAAAGCCAGAGCATCCAGTCCCTCAGACTTAATAGAAACCTCCTGCTTTATTAATGTTGCCTTATTTTTTATTTTTTTTTTTCCCCTTGTCCACAGCTCCTGGGCAGAAAGTCAAAGCTGTATTTGAGGAGCTTTCCTGGAGGTTTTCATTAATAACAGGGCCAGGGAATCCACTGCAAATGTAAACATAATAGATTTGAGAGCCCTAAAAGGATGGAGATTTACTCACTGTGGAAATATTAGGGAGAAAGTAGGAGTGGGGCGTTCCCATGGCTCGGCGTTGCCTGCCTGTGAGCTTTGAAAGCTGCCCGAAGGCCAAGGAGATGCTGGGGAATGGGAGCAGGAAGGAAGGTTGCCTCTGAGCGGCACGGCAAGGCAGCTGCGGCGGCTCTGCTCAGCACTGATCTTCCACTGCTGGTGGACATGCCTAAACATAGGATCGTTTCAGGTCCTTCCCAGGCTAAAGAGAAAAAGGTTAGGTGGACAGAGAAGATCTGCTCCTTGTTCCCACCTTGGAGATGAAGGTGCAGGGTGGTGCTGATCCTCAGCAGGTCAGGAGGGACACGCAGAGATGTGGGCAGGAGAGAGGGATGCTGCTTGGTGCGAGAGAAGGACAACAGCATCCAGTTCTTGTGGGGCTGCTGAGACCATGTCCCTTGCTTCCAGCTGACTCTTGCCAACAGGACTGTAACCGTGGGATAGGGGCCGTGAAACAGAAACTATAGGATCAGGTTGAGATAATTAGTTTGTAACCAAGGTAATAGGTAATGAAGCTCACTGACCATGGCAAGGTACAATGCTGCTATGTTCCTTGTACAGTCCCTACCAAACTGAACAATAGGTTTGGAGATATTAATCTTATGAAGTAAGTCGTTATGGACAGGTGCATCCACAGCAAGGACAATGCGCATGCCTGCAAGAAGAGGGTCATCCAGCGGACACAGGTGCAAGACCACTGACGACCACCAGAGACCCCTTGAGGACCACCGACCCAAATCACTGAGCATGTGTGACGGGGAGGAGAATATGGAAATGGATTCCAAGAAATGATTATCATAGGACTGCCCTTTCTGAGAAAAACGATGAATATGTATGTTTTGATGCTATATAACCTGTGTGTTGGTGATTACCTGGCATGCCCGTTGGGTGGAGCTATCCCCCGTGCATCCAGCGCCGCAATAAAGAATGCCTGCCTTTTAACACTACATTGGTGTTACGAGGTTTATTCCCGGATTTCGGTGACAGTTTTGGCGACCCAGGTGGGACACTGCTTTTGAACCTCGACGGATCCGTGGGATCGCAGGACCTCCAGCCGGCACCGGGGAATTCTCGGGGAGAACCTCCGATCCCCGGACCGAAGAGCTTTGAGCAAGACCCCTGGGAGAGGTAAAGGCATTCTCATTTAATTGAAGTATGTGAAGGTACCTTATGTAAGGACCACGTGGCTCCGGGACAGGCCCGTATCGGGACAGGCCCACATTGGGACAGGCCCACGTGAAGAGCACGGGAGGCCTGCTCGTAAGGCGCGGTGAAAGCTGCGCAGAGTTGGGCTGGAGAGACGTCTCAGGGAAAAGTCTCTGCTAGGCGAAAGCCTGTGGAGCAGGGCCCAGAGGGGAGGGGAAGCCTCCAAGGTTGGGATTTCTGGTGGCAGGAGAAATCCCTGGGATTTCCGGTGGCAGGGGAATTCCCTGAGGGAGCTCTAACACGGGTTGGGGTCCCTCTGACTGAGTGCTTGTGATAGTGCACAATCACAACCACTAAGTCCCTGGGAGATGGGCACTTTTCCGAGTAAGAAACCAAGCCCACGAAAAACACCACTGGGATGCATTTTGGAGCACTGGAAAGATCTGGGAAATGTTGATCCTTTGACTCGGAAACAGTTGATTGAATATTGTCATCATTGGTGGCCACTAGACACTTTAGAAAATGGGGAAAAGTGGCCGGAAAATGGGACATTGCAATATAACACCATTTTGCAATTAATGTTATTTTGTAAAAGGGAAGGTAAATGGAACGAAATGGCATATGTAGATCTGGTTTTCACATTGCGAAATCATCCGGAATGGCAAAGGCAATGTGAATTGTTTTCACCTGGTTCCGCGATAATGGCATTAAAGGGGCAGGAACCTGATAACATTTGGAAAAAGATTGCTCAGCTTGTGATAATGGTAAACGGTGTCTTAAACGTGAATTTGAAGATGACGATGTTGAATTATTGGTTGAATATTGGATATTTTGTTGGAAGATACTGCAAAGAAAATGGTATTAAATACGGCCAGAAAACAAGTAGAAGGAGCTCACGCTAATGGGATTATACAAGGGACAGCGCACCAGAATTTTCCATCCACAAATCCTGAGTGGGACCCTAATCAAGCGGGACCCAGAGGGATGCTGACTAGATCTCAGAAGTGGATTTTGTTTGGTGATAGATATGCAAT
This sequence comes from Grus americana, assembly GCF_028858705.1. Taxonomy (NCBI): domain Eukaryota; kingdom Metazoa; phylum Chordata; class Aves; order Gruiformes; family Gruidae; genus Grus; species Grus americana. The sequence continues at coordinate 7,163 of NW_026561434.1, read as the reverse complement.
GCCAAAAGCAATTGATCGGTCTAAACTTTATGAAGTGAGACAAGAATTAAATGAGTCCCCTTCAGCCTTTATGGAAAGACTGAAGGTGACTGCTAGAAAATACACTAATTTGGACCCCCCCCCCCCAAAAAAAATCAACCAAAACCAACACCAAACAAAAAAAAGCAACCCACAAACAAAACCACAAACAAAAACCACCACGGAAGAAGCTACACAATTGGCCTCTATATTTATGGGACAATCAGCCCTAGAAAAAAAACTCCAGAAACTGGAAGGGGCTGAGTCCAGAGACTTAGGTAAAATGCTTGAAGTAGCCTGGACTGTGTATAACAACGGAGAAAAAGAAAAAGAAGTCAGACAAATGCAAAGGGATGGAAAAATTCTGGCAATCTTGACTGAGAATAATAAATGTGTAAAGTGAAACTCAGCCATAAATCAGCAGAGGGTGTTGGTGCGACGGGGCGAAAAGAGAACTGGCCTTTCTTGAAACCGTTAAAATTTAAGCTGGGAAAATAGTAGGTAAAACACATCAATTTTTGTACATGCCCAAATGTCCGTTGCCCTTATTGGGACAAGATTTATTAAGCAAATTAGATGCACAAATAATTTTTAAAGATGGAGAAATCAGATTACTAATACCAGAATCAAAAGCCATAGAGGCGAGAGTATTTATGTTACAGAATTCCTCCAAAGAAGAACAAATGCCAGAAGCGGTGGACAATGCAGTCACTCCCTTGGTATGGGCAAGTGAAGTTCCAGGATGATCCAAACTGGCAGAACCGGTAAAGGTGCCTTTAAAACCTGGAGCCAAGCCGGTAAGACAAAAACACTGTTTGTTCACGAGAGGCAACATCTGGCCCTTGGAGTGCTGGCGCAACGGCTGGGATCCTGGAAGCGACCAGTGGGATACTTCTCTAAACAACTTGACAACGTGAGTAAAGGATGGCCGGGATGTTTGCGTGCCGTGGCAGCGACAGTGCTGCTGATTCAGGAAGCCCGAAAATTAACCATGGGCCAAAAGATAGTGGTATATGTACCACACATGGTTATAACTGTCTTGGAACAAAAGGGGGGTCACTGGCTATCACTAGCAGAATGTTGAAATACCAGGTTGTCCTATTGGAACAAGATGATGTGGAATTAAAAGCCACAGCAATTGTAAATCCAGCAATGTTCCTGACAACAGAAAATCCTACTGAGAAATTGGAACACGATTGCTTGGTAACTATTGAACAAGTTTATTCCAGCAGACCGGACCTGAAGGACGAACCTTTGAAGGATCCTGATCTGGAACTGTTTACGGATGGAAGCAGCTTTGTGCAAGAGGGAAGGCGAATAGCCGGATATGCTGTTGTTACCACCGACAAGGTATTGGAGTCAGGGACACTACCTGCAAATCCATCAGCGCAGAAAGCAGAATTGGTGGCGCTGAAGCAGGCTTTACGGATGGCAGAAGGGAAAAGGGTAAACATTTGGACGGATTCTAAATAGGCATTTGGTGTGATCCACGCTCATGGAGCCATCTGGAAAGAAAGAGGACTGTTGTCAGCCCAGGGCTCACCTATAAAATATAAGGAGGAAGTTCTTCAACTTTTGCAAGATGTACAGAAACCAAAGGAAGTGGCTGTAATGAATTGCAAGGCTCATCAGTTTGGTCAAACTGCTATAAATATAGGCAATCGATTGGCGGATAAAGCTGCAAAGGAGGCTGCAGAACGAGGTATCCTTGCATGAGTACCAGTAAAACAGATAAAAATTCCAAATTTAAAAGCAAGATACAGTAAGCTAGACGAACAACTGGCAGAGAACTTAAAGGCATCCCGAAATGCAGAAGGATGGTGCGTAACACCAGAGAATCAGGTAATAGTGACCCCACAAGTTATGACAGAGCTTGCAAAGGAAGAACATGAGCAGACACATTGGGGTGTGGACGCTATGGTTACAAATTTGAGAACATCTGTAGTATGTGTAGGAATGACAGGAATAATTAAATCAATAATAGCTAAGTGTCCAATTTGTCTTAAAAATAATCCCTTAAACCAGAGGAAAGCACCTTTAGGAGTAACAAAGCAGGGTAATTCCCCAGGAGATTATTGGCAAGTCGATTTCTCTGAGTTACCTAGACAGAATGGGTATAGATATTTGTTGGTATTGATTGATACGTTTTCTGGATGGCCGGAGGCTTTTCCTTGCCGCACCAACAAAGCAAGAGAAGTGGTCAAAATATTACTAAAAGAAATAATACCGAGATTTGGGGTACCATTGGGCGTATCTTCTGACAGAGGACCACATTTTGTAGCGGAAATAGTCCAACAAGTAAGTAAAATCCTAGGGATAAATTGGGATTTGCATACTCCCTGGAGACCGCAATCAAGCGGGAAAATTGAAAGGATGAACCAGACCTTGAAAAGACAAATGAGTAAAATTTGCCAAGAAACATCTCTGAAAAGGCCACAGGCTTTGCCATTAGCTCTGTTAAGAATAAGAATCCAACCAAGGTCTAAAGACGGTGTAAGTCCATATGAAATATTATATGGCAAACCCTACCCAACTCCCTTAATCCCAGGGGACATGAGGGTAACAGGGGAAATAGATTTAAAACCATATCTGATTTCTTTAGGAAAGACCCTCGAAGCGCTTAGAAGATATATTGTGCTGACCAGGCCGCTTGCTCTTGATACGCCTGTACATCCATAGCAGCCGGCTGACTTTGTGTATATAAGGACATGGGGTTCTGAACCACTCCAGGAAAAGTGGAAGGGACCTTTCCAGGTACTGTTAACAACTTATACCGCGATCCAGGTAGAAGGAGTGGAGCCTTGGATTCACTACACTCGAGTAAAGAAGGCACCGCCAGATCAGTGGACATCTACGCAAGAGGGACCTTTGAAACTTAGACTGTGTAAAAATTCTAAGGACCAGTTTCTTTAGCCTGTTATCTATTGAATTATGAATATTATGAATTGTTTGATTAGACTGATAACACTTTTTTGTATTTCATCACTAATTTGTAGCCAAAGAAATACAGAATGGCCATGGTCCCAAGCTATTGTCCAATATACCTGGAGTGTGGGACCATATCCCAAAGACCGTTCCCCAAATTTAGCCACTGTAGTAATGCACGAATCTGAAGTTTACCACCCACCTGAGTGGGAATGGGACAGAAAGGACTGGGTCCGTGTCTTAACTGGAACAATTGGAGAAAGAATTCAAGTAGGATGCAGAAAGATGGAAGGATCTCTTCATGAGAAAGCTTCTTCAATTACCATCTCCGGAAATCTATTAGACCCTACTTCTAATATTACAATGAGACTCTGTCCCACCACTGAATGGAAATGTAACAAACAAGATTCTCTCATTGCGTGTTGCCGCCAACAGAATGTTGGTAACTACTCCTTAGACCCTAGTACCAATAATGTTGAAATCACCAAATCCTGTATTAAGGAACAAGGAGATTGTTGGCATAATTTTACTTTAACTAAACCAGTTGATGTGGTGTGCGATTGGCGACCTAATCCATTGACAGGAGGACTATTAGGCCTTACATTTCAATTCCAAATAAATGCTGTAACTAAACCCCTAGTGATGCTTGTTGCAGTAGTCACGCACGCTGATACAGATACTCTCTTTACGTTAACTAGTAAAGGTGAAGTCACCCCCTCTTTTATGGTACCACAAGGAAATGACATCACAATAAGAGGCAGATTAATCACTGAATCTCGCATTGAACCTATAAACAGTTATGAAATTGGACCACATGGCCCGATTTTGTGTAAAAATCAAAATTTAGACTCTTGGTTAAATTTGACTGCTGTACAATACTCCCATAGAGTGATATGTGGTAAAAATAACACCAAATACTGGGGAGAACTTAAAATAGACGTCATAATACCTACTACCCAACCAATTGTTGCGCTTAATTCGAAAATCTTTGAAATTGGACCGTATGTGATTAGAAATACAGGCTTGCAACAAATGTTGTTTAACCCGGCATGGTCTCTCAAACAAGTGGAATTGTCAATGCAAAACAATGTTTCAGATATTCAACCAGCTTGTTCACCTTTCTTAAAAATTTCATATGAGGGATGGACCACCTGGCTGCAGAAACGAACTCTTACTATGAAAAGGACACGGAGAGACTTGACCGGTGTTTTGGGAACAGGATTGGGAGTTTTAAATAGCATTGATTCAGAAGTAATAATGAACAAACTGGCTGCCTCAATTAGTGATTTGGCTAAATTACAACAACCTTTACGATCTTCTTTATTGGCTTTAGGAACTAACCAGTGGCTGTTGTCAAATATATTACCAACATGGGAAAGAGTAAATGTAAGGGACCACGAATTAATTACAGACGCACTTGGGGTGATCCAAAATAACCTCTCTTTGGCTCTTAGTTGTATCCAGGCTCAATTATGGATGCAGTCGGTAGCCGCCTCAATTATAAGAGAAGGTGAAGGCGGCACTCTCCCCACTGAAATTAGGAAAATAGTTTGGGACAGTGCTACTGATTTTGAGAAAGAACTCCAGTCCTGGTGGAGCCTGGTAAACTTTACTTAGGATCCCGTTACAAACACAGCTACAACTTTTGTGCTCACTATATCTAATGCTACTATATACTCAATTTATCCCATTGGGGCATTAGGGTTGAACCACAACGGAACTATACTCTAGCCTTCCGAGCATAGAGTATGGGCCCAAAAGATGAATGAAAAATGGCAAACTGTTAATTTGGAATCTTGCATCGTGCGAGAACAACAAGGATTTGTCTGTGAAGGTAATGCAATTGAGGCACAAGATATTTGTCTGGATACTGAACAAAATATTTGCCATTTTGAGGTTCATCCTAACGAGAACCCTAAAACAGTTATTATATATATTGGTAAGGGCTGTGTATGTTTGAGGACTGTTTGTGATTTTTTATATGTAGATAAGGTAGTCGTAGAGATTAAAAATCATTCAAATTTTTGTGTTTGTAATTTTACTACGATTGATGGATGTGACTTTTCTTATTCGACCCCAGTCACATCTCACCAACTTTTGCAGTCTAACTACATGTTGATTCATGAATTGTTACCTATACCCATTGGAATGAATCTCGCTTTAGTGAAACAGTTACTACAACGCAAGGATTTGATTGCAATTCTGGAAAAAAAATAAGGAAAATGGACAAAAAAACCCCTAATAACTGTTCATCACAATGTGAAAGAAATACACCGAGTTTTTGAAAGAGCGCAGAGAGATGCAGAACTTAGATGGTGGGACACACTTTTTGGATGGTCACCTACTGCTACAGGCATCCTAAACAAGTTGTGTCACCCCATCGTGATTCTCTTAATATTGGTTTTGATCAGTTTGACCTTGTCAGCAATATTGTATGTCATAGCCTGGAAAATGATGAATCGGTTAACATATCTGAAAAAGCAAATTACTCGTGAAGCTTCTTTCACTCATATGATCGTCCAAGCTGTTGCAGAACAGCAAAAGAGACAAGCAATCCCAGAGTTTCCTCCAACATAGAAAATGATTAGTATAGTGAAAGTATTGAAATAATTTTCAAAACTTTCAAAGGGGGGAAATGTTACATCTATTTTGATAAAGCAATCAAAAGTTGATTATATAAAAGTTAGGATGATTTGATTCTATTTGTAAGATTTTAACTTAATGTAGCTATAGAATCAGATTGGGAAAATTAGTTTGTAACCAAGGCAATAAGTAATGAAGCTCACTGACCATGGCAAGGTACAATGCTGCTATGTTCCTTGTACAGTGGCTACCAAACTGAACAATAGGTTGGAGATATTAATCTTATGAAGTAAGTCGTTATGGCCGGGTGCATCCACAGCAAGGACACTGCGCATGCCTGCAAGAAGAGGGTCATCCAGCGGACACAGGTGCAAGACCACTGACGACCACCAGAGACCCTTGAGGACCACCGACTCAAATCACTGAGCATGCGTGACGGGGAGGAGAATATGGAAATGGATTCCAAGAAATGATTATCATAGGACTGCCCTTTCTGAGAAAAACGATGAATATGTATGTTTTGATGCTACATAACCTGTGTGTTGGTGATCACCTGGCATGCACATTGGGTGGAGCTGTCCCCTGTGCATCCAGCGCCGCAATAAAGAATGCCTGCCTTTTAACACTACATTGGTGTTACGAGTTTATTCCCGGATTTCGGTGACAATGCTAACCAGAAAGCTACTCAAGGCCTGGAAGGAAACTTCCAAAAAGGGGAAAATGTAATGGTGGCATAGAGCCGTGAGACAGAAACTACAGAATGATTAGCTTGGAATAATTAGTTGTAATCAAGGTAACAGGTAATGAAGCTAACTGACCATGGCAATGTACAATGCTCCTACGTTCCACGTACAGTCCCTACCCAACCGGACACTAGGCCCGGGAATATTAATCTTATGAAGTAAGCTGTTACGGACAGGTGCATCCACGGCGAGGATACTGCGCGTGCCTGCAAGAAGAGGGTCATCCAGCAAACACGGCTGCGCGACCACTGACGACCACCAAGACCCCTTGAGGGCCACCGACTCAAATCACTGAGCATGCGTGACGGGGAGGAGACTACGTAAATGAATTCCAAGAAATGATTCTCATAGGGCTGCCTTTTTTTGAGAAAAATGGTGAATATGTATGTTTTGAGTCTATATAACCTGTGCGTTGGTAATCACCTGCGTGCACGTTGGGCGGAGCTATCCCCCGTGCATCCAGCGCTGCAAGAAAGCAAACCTAGGGCAACTCACGTCTGGTCCATTTCTCATACCCTCTAACAGATGGCGACCCAGATGGGACCCTAGGACGCAAGAGGAAGGAGCACCAGCTAATTCTCTGGACAAACCCGTGACCAACGCTCATTGCTGGCATAACAAAAATAGGTGCGTTCACCTAAGAGACTTGGACACGGGTGATTCCAGACAATACTGGGAGTACTCTTGTGTTTTAAAACTTGCTAAAGCTTTGGTAAGAGGAAAAGAAAATTTAAGAAACGGGAACTACACCCAGCATTGAAAGGGGGACGCCCCTTGCTGAGGTTTTAGAAAATTGGAGTAAGATTTATGGGGGCACAGACTTTACAAAAGACAAGACGGATTGGGTTGTGTCAGGAGGAATGGCCATTCCTAACTCGAACTCGAGGGGGAGGA
>NW_026561433.1:0-9253 GCF_028858705.1 Grus americana | reverse complement strand
TCTTTCCTGAAACCTCTACCATGGCCCCATTCACAGCCCTGCTAACCCTGGAGCTACACGCTTCTTTAGGCATCCAAAAACTCCGAGATGAGACTTAGCATCTCTCTGCCATTTTAGAGATTCAAGCTTCAGAATTGTAAACATCTGTGTAATGCTCCCAGGCGAAACCTCCCAGCCCCGAATGGTGTTTCTTTCCTGAAACCTCTACCATGGCCCCAGTCACAGTCCTACTAACCCTGGAGCTGTAGGGAACTTTAGTCATAGAAAAACTCCGACGTACGACAGAGCGGCTCGCTGGCCTTAGCCCGAGTTCAGCCCTCCAAACTGCAAACGTCTGGGCCTTGCTCCCAGGCAAAAGGTCCCAGCTGCGAAAGGTTTTTCTTTCCTGAAACCTCTACCATGGCCCCATTCACAGCCCTGCTAACCCTGGAGCTACAGCCTCCTTTAGGCATCCAAAAACTGCAACATGCGACGGCGCGACTCTCTAGACATTTTCAAGATTCAAGCCTCAAAACAGCAAATGTCTGGGCCCTGCACCCAGGCGAAACCTCCCAGCCCCGAATGCTGTTTCTTTCCTGAAACCTCTGCCATGGCCCCATTCACAGCGCTACTGACCCTGGAGCTGCAGGCTCCTTTAGGCATCTAAAAACTTGGAGATGAGACTTAGCATCTCTCTAGCCATTTTCGAGATTCCAGCCTCAAAACTGCAAACGTCGGGGCCCTGCGCCCAGGCGAAACCTCCCAGCCCCTAAAGGTGTTTATTTCCTGAACCCTCTACCATGGCCCCATTCACAGCCCTGCTAACCCTGGAGCTACACGCTTCTTTAGGCATCCAAAAACTCCGAGATGAGACTTAGCATCTCTCTGCCATTTTAGAGATTGAAGTTTCAGAATTGAAAACATCTGTGTAATGCTCCCAGGGGAAACCTCCCAGCCCCGAATGGTGTTTCTTTCCTGAAACCTCTACCATGGCCCCAGTCACAGTCCTACTAACCCTGGAGCTGTAGGGAACTTTAGTCATAGAAAAACTCCGACGTACGACAGAGCGGCTCGCTGGCCTTAGCCTGAGTTCAGCCCTCCAAACTGCAAACGTCTGGGCCTTGCTCCCAGGCAAAAGGTCCCAGCTGCGAAAGGTTTTTCTTTCCTGAAACCTCTACCATGGCCCCATTCACAGCCCTGCTAACCCTGGACCTACACCCTCCTTTAGGCATCCAAAAACTGCGACATGCGACGTCGCGACTCTCTAGACATTTTCAAGATTCAAGCCTCAAAACAGCAAACGTCCGGGCCCTGCGCCCAGGCGAAACCTCCCAGCCCCGAACGCTGTTCCTTTCCTGAAACCTCTGCCATGGCCCCATTCACAGCCCTACTAACCCTGGAGCTGCAGGCTCCTTTAGGCATCCAAAAACTCGGAGATGACACTTAGCATCTCTCTGCCATTTTAGAGATTGAAGCTTCAGAATTGAAAACATCTGTGTAATGCTCCCAGGTGAAACCTCCCAGCCCCGAATGGTGTTTCTTTCCTGAAACCTCTACCATGGCCCCAGTCACAGTCCTACTAACCCTGGGGCTGTAGGGAACTTTAGTCATAGAAAAACTCCGACGTACGACAGAGTGGCTCGCTGGCCTTAGCCCGAGTTCAGCCCTCCAAACTGCAAATGTCTGGGCCCTGCTTCCGGGCAAAAGGTCCCAGCTCCGAATGCCGTGTCTTTCCTGAAACCTCTACCACGGCCCCATTCACAGCCCTACTAACCCTGGAGCTACACGCTTCTTTAGGCATCCAAAAACTCCGAGATGAGACTTAGCATCTCTCTGCCATTTTAGAGATTCAAGCTTCAGAATTGTAAACATCTGTGTAATGCTCCCAGGCGAAACCTCCCAGCCCCGAATGGTGTTTCTTTCCTGAAACCTCTACCATGGCCCCAGTCACAGTCCTACTAACCCTGGAGCTGTAGGGAACTTTAGTCATAGAAAAACTCCGACGTACGACAGAGCGGCTCGCTGGCCTTAGCCCGAGTTCAGCCCTCCAAACTGCAAACGTCTGGGCCTTGCTCCCAGGCAAAAGGTCCCAGCTGCGAAAGGTTTTTCTTTCCTGAAACCTCTACCATGGCCCCATTCACAGCCCTGCTAACCCTGGAGCTACAGCCTCCTTTAGGCATCCAAAAACTGCGACATGCGACGGCGCGACTCTCTAGACATTTTCGAGATTCAAGCCTCAAAACAGCAAATGTCCGGGCCCTGCACCCAGGCGAAACCTCCCAGCCCCGAATGCTGTTTCTTTCCTGAAACCTCTGCCATGGCCCCATTCACAGCGCTACTGACCCTGGAGCTGCAGGCTCCTTTAGGCATCTAAAAACTTGGAGATGAGACTTAGCATCTCTCTAGCCATTTTCGAGATTCCAGCCTCAAAACTGCAAACGTCGGGGCCCTGCGCCCAGGCGAAACCTCCCAGCCCCTAAAGGTGTTTATTTCCTGAACCCTCTACCATGGCCCCATTCACAGCCCTGCTAACCCTGGAGCTACACGCTTCTTTAGGCATCCAAAAACTCCGAGATGAGACTTAGCATCTCTCTGCCATTTTAGAGATTGAAGTTTCAGAATTGAAAACATCTGTGTAATGCTCCCAGGGGAAACCTCCCAGCCCCGAATGGTGTTTCTTTCCTGAAACCTCTACCATGGCCCCAGTCACAGTCCTACTAACCCTGGAGCTGTAGGGAACTTTAGTCATAGAAAAACTCCGACGTACGACAGAGCGGCTCGCTGGCCTTAGCCTGAGTTCAGCCCTCCAAACTGCAAACGTCTGGGCCTTGCTCCCAGGCAAAAGGTCCCAGCTGCGAAAGGTTTTTCTTTCCTGAAACCTCTACCATGGCCCCATTCACAGCCCTGCTAACCCTGGACCTACACCCTCCTTTAGGCATCCAAAAACTGCGACATGCGACGTCGCGACTCTCTAGACATTTTCAAGATTCAAGCCTCAAAACAGCAAACGTCCGGGCCCTGCGCCCAGGCGAAACCTCCCAGCCCCGAACGCTGTTCCTTTCCTGAAACCTCTGCCATGGCCCCATTCACAGCCCTACTAACCCTGGAGCTGCAGGCTCCTTTAGGCATCCAAAAACTCGGAGATGACACTTAGCATCTCTCTGCCATTTTAGAGATTGAAGCTTCAGAATTGAAAACATCTGTGTAATGCTCCCAGGTGAAACCTCCCAGCCCCGAATGGTGTTTCTTTCCTGAAACCTCTACCATGGCCCCAGTCACAGTCCTACTAACCCTGGGGCTGTAGGGAACTTTAGTCATAGAAAAACTCCGACGTACGACAGAGTGGCTCGCTGGCCTTAGCCCGAGTTCAGCCCTCCAAACTGCAAATGTCTGGGCCCTGCTTCCGGGCAAAAGGTCCCAGCTCCGAATGCCGTGTCTTTCCTGAAACCTCTACCACGGCCCCATTCACAGCCCTACTAACCCTGGAGCTACACGCTTCTTTAGGCATCCAAAAACTCCGAGATGAGACTTAGCATCTCTCTGCCATTTTAGAGATTCAAGCTTCAGAATTGAAAACATCTGTGTAATGCTCCCAGGCGAAACCTCCCAGCCCCGAATGGTGTTTCTTTCCTGAAACCTCTACCATGGCCCCAGTCACAGTCCTACTAACCCTGGAGCTGTAGGGAACTTTAGTCATAGAAAAACTCCGACGTACGACAGAGCGGCTCGCTGGCCTTAGCCCGAGTTCAGCCCTCCAAACTGCAAACGTCTGGGCCTTGCTCCCAGGCAAAAGGTCCCAGCTGCGAAAGGTTTTTCTTTCCTGAAACCTCTACCATGGCCCCATTCACAGCCCTGCTAACCCTGGAGCTACAGCCTCCTTTAGGCATCCAAAAACTGCAACATGCGACGGCGCGACTCTCTAGACATTTTCGAGATTCAAGCCTCAAAACAGCAAATGTCCGGGCCCTGCACCCAGGCGAAACCTCCCAGCCCCGAATGCTGTTTCTTTCCTGAAACCTCTGCCATGGCCCCATTCACAGCGCTACTGACCCTGGAGCTGCAGGCTCCTTTAGGCATCTAAAAACTTGGAGATGAGACTTAGCATATCTCTAGCCATTTTCGAGATTCCAGCCTCAAAACTGCAAACGTCGGGGCCCTGCGCCCAGGCGAAACCTCCCAGCCCCTAAAGGTGTTTATTTCCTGAACCCTCTACCATGGCCCCATTCACAGCCCTGCTAACCCTGGAGCTACACGCTTCTTTAGGCATCCAAAAACTCCGAGATGAGACTTAGCATCTCTCTGCCATTTTAGAGATTGAAGTTTCAGAATTGTAAACATCTGTGTAATGCTCCCAGGGGAAACCTCCCAGCCCCGAATGGTGTTTCTTTCCTGAAACCTCTACCATGGCCCCAGTCACAGTCCTACTAACCCTGGAGCTGTAGGGAACTTTAGTCATAGAAAAACTCCGACGTACGACAGAGCGGCTCGCTGGCCTTAGCCTGAGTTCAGCCCTCCAAACTGCAAACGTCTGGGCCTTGCTCCCAGGCAAAAGGTCCCAGCTGCGAAAGGTTTTTCTTTCCTGAAACCTCTACCATGGCCCCATTCACAGCCCTGCTAACCCTGGACCTACACCCTCCTTTAGGCATCCAAAAACTGCGACATGCGACGTCGCGACTCTCTAGACATTTTCAAGATTCAAGCCTCAAAACAGCAAACGTCCGGGCCCTGCGCCCAGGCGAAACCTCCCAGCCCCGAACGCTGTTCCTTTCCTGAAACCTCTGCCATGGCCCCATTCACAGCCCTACTAACCCTGGAGCTGCAGGCTCCTTTAGGCATCCAAAAACTCGGAGATGACACTTAGCATCTCTCTGCCATTTTAGAGATTGAAGCTTCAGAATTGAAAACATCTGTGTAATGCTCCCAGGTGAAACCTCCCAGCCCCGAATGGTGTTTCTTTCCTGAAACCTCTACCATGGCCCCAGTCACAGTCCTACTAACCCTGGGGCTGTAGGGAACTTTAGTCATAGAAAAACTCCGACGTACGACAGAGTGGCTCGCTGGCCTTAGCCCGAGTTCAGCCCTCCAAACTGCAAATGTCTGGGCCCTGCTTCCGGGCAAAAGGTCCCAGCTCCGAATGCCGTGTCTTTCCTGAAACCTCTACCACGGCCCCATTCACAGCCCTACTAACCCTGGAGCTACACGCTTCTTTAGGCATCCAAAAACTCCGAGATGAGACTTAGCATCTCTCTGCCATTTTAGAGATTCAAGCTTCAGAATTGAAAACATCTGTGTAATGCTCCCAGGCGAAACCTCCCAGCCCCGAATGGTGTTTCTTTCCTGAAACCTCTACCATGGCCCCAGTCACAGTCCTACTAACCCTGGAGCTGTAGGGAACTTTAGTCATAGAAAAACTCCGACGTACGACAGAGCGGCTCGCTGGCCTTAGCCCGAGTTCAGCCCTCCAAACTGCAAACGTCTGGGCCTTGCTCCCAGGCAAAAGGTCCCAGCTGCGAAAGGTTTTTCTTTCCTGAAACCTCTACCATGGCCCCATTCACAGCCCTGCTAACCCTGGAGCTACAGCCTCCTTTAGGCATCCAAAAACTGCAACATGCGACGGCGCGACTCTCTAGACATTTTCAAGATTCAAGCCTCAAAACAGCAAATGTCCGGGCCCTGCACCCAGGCGAAACCTCCCAGCCCCGAATGCTGTTTCTTTCCTGAAACCTCTGCCATGGCCCCATTCACAGCGCTACTGACCCTGGAGCTGCAGGCTCCTTTAGGCATCTAAAAACTTGGAGATGAGACTTAGCATCTCTCTAGCCATTTTCGAGATTCCAGCCTCAAAACTGCAAACGTCGGGGCCCTGCGCCCAGGCGAAACCTCCCAGCCCCTAAAGGTGTTTATTTCCTGAACCCTCTACCATGGCCCCATTCACAGCCCTGCTAACCCTGGAGCTACACGCTTCTTTAGGCATCCAAAAACTCCGAGATGAGACTTAGCATCTCTCTGCCATTTTAGAGATTGAAGTTTCAGAATTGAAAACATCTGTGTAATGCTCCCAGGGGAAACCTCCCAGCCCCGAATGGTGTTTCTTTCCTGAAACCTCTACCATGGCCCCAGTCACAGTCCTACTAACCCTGGAGCTGTAGGGAACTTTAGTCATAGAAAAACTCCGACGTACGACAGAGCGGCTCGCTGGCCTTAGCCCGAGTTCAGCCCTCCAAACTGCAAACGTCTGGGCCTTGCTCCCAGGCAAAAGGTCCCAGCTGCGAAAGGTTTTTCTTTCCTGAAACCTCTACCATGGCCCCATTCACAGCCCTGCTAACCCTGGACCTACACCCTCCTTTAGGCATCCAAAAACTGCGACATGCGACGTCACGACTCTCTAGACATTTTCAAGATTCAAGCCTCAAAACAGCAAACGTCCGGGCCCTGCGCCCAGGCGAAACCTCCCAGCCCCGAACGCTGTTCCTTTCCTGAAACCTCTGCCATGGCCCCATTCACAGCCCTACTAACCCTGGAGCTGCAGGCTCCTTTAGGCATCCAAAAACTCGGAGATGACACTTAGCATCTCTCTGCCATTTTAGAGATTGAAGCTTCAGAATTGAAAACATCTGTGTAATGCTCCCAGGTGAAACCTCCCAGCCCCGAATGGTGTTTCTTTCCTGAAACCTCTACCATGGCCCCAGTCACAGTCCTACTAACCCTGGGGCTGTAGGGAACTTTAGTCATAGAAAAACTCCGACGTACGACAGAGTGGCTCGCTGGCCTTAGCCCGAGTTCAGCCCTCCAAACTGCAAACGTCTGGGCCCTGCTTCCGGGCAAAAGGTCCCAGCTCCGAATGCCGTGTCTTTCCTGAAACCTCTACCACGGCCCCATTCACAGCCCTACTAACCCTGGAGCTACACGCTTCTTTAGGCATCCAAAAACTCCGAGATGAGACTTAGCATCTCTCTGCCATTTTAGAGATTCAAGCTTCAGAATTGAAAACATCTGTGTAATGCTCCCAGGCGAAACCTCCCAGCCCCGAATGGTGTTTCTTTCCTGAAACCTCTACCATGGCCCCAGTCACAGTCCTACTAACCCTGGAGCTGTAGGGAACTTTAGTCATAGAAAAACTCCGACGTACGACAGAGCGGCTCGCTGGCCTTAGCCCGAGTTCAGCCCTCCAAACTGCAAACGTCTGGGCCTTGCTCCCAGGCAAAAGGTCCCAGCTGCGAAAGGTTTTTCTTTCCTGAAACCTCTACCATGGCCCCATTCACAGCCCTGCTAACCCTGGAGCTACAGCCTCCTTTAGGCATCCAAAAACTGCAACATGCGACGGCGCGACTCTCTAGACATTTTCAAGATTCAAGCCTCAAAACAGCAAATGTCTGGGCCCTGCACCCAGGCGAAACCTCCCAGCCCCGAATGCTGTTTCTTTCCTGAAACCTCTGCCATGGCCCCATTCACAGCGCTACTGACCCTGGAGCTGCAGGCTCCTTTAGGCATCTAAAAACTTGGAGATGAGACTTAGCATCTCTCTAGCCATTTTCGAGATTCCAGCCTCAAAACTGCAAACGTCGGGGCCCTGCGCCCAGGCGAAACCTCCCAGCCCCTAAAGGTGTTTATTTCCTGAACCCTCTACCATGGCCCCATTCACAGCCCTGCTAACCCTGGAGCTACACGCTTCTTTAGGCATCCAAAAACTCCGAGATGAGACTTAGCATCTCTCTGCCATTTTAGAGATTCAAGCTTCAGAATTGTAAACATCTGTGTAATGCTCCCAGGCGAAACCTCCCAGCCCCGAATGGTGTTTCTTTCCTGAAACCTCTACCATGGCCCCAGTCACAGTCCTACTAACCCTGGAGCTGTAGGGAACTTTAGTCATAGAAAAACTCCGACGTACGACAGAGCGGCTCGCTGGCCTTAGCCCGAGTTCAGCCCTCCAAACTGCAAACGTCTGGGCCTTGCTCCCAGGCAAAAGGTCCCAGCTGCGAAAGGTTTTTCTTTCCTGAAACCTCTACCATGGCCCCATTCACAGCCCTGCTAACCCTGGAGCTACAGCCTCCTTTAGGCATCCAAAAACTGCAACATGCGACGGCGCGACTCTCTAGACATTTTCAAGATTCAAGCCTCAAAACAGCAAATGTCTGGGCCCTGCACCCAGGCGAAACCTCCCAGCCCCGAATGGTGTTTCTTTCCTGAAACCTCTGCCATGGCCCCATTCACAGCGCTACTGACCCTGGAGCTGCAGGCTCCTTTAGGCATCTAAAAACTTGGAGATGAGACTTAGCATCTCTCTAGCCATTTTCGAGATTCCAGCCTCAAAACTGCAAACGTCGGGGCCCTGCGCCCAGGCGAAACCTCCCAGCCCCTAAAGGTGTTTATTTCCTGAACCCTCTACCATGGCCCCATTCACAGCCCTGCTAACCCTGGAGCTACACGCTTCTTTAGGCATCCAAAAACTCCGAGATGAGACTTAGCATCTCTCTGCCATTTTAGAGATTGAAGTTTCAGAATTGAAAACATCTGTGTAATGCTCCCAGGCGAAACCTCCCAGCCCCGAATGGTGTTTCTTTCCTGAAACCTCTACCATGGCCCCAGTCACAGTCCTACTAACCCTGGAGCTGTAGGGAACTTTAGTCATAGAAAAACTCCGACGTACGACAGAGCGGCTCGCTGGCCTTAGCCTGAGTTCAGCCCTCCAAACTGCAAACGTCTGGGCCTTGCTCCCAGGCAAAAGGTCCCAGCTGCGAAAGGTTTTTCTTTCCTGAAACCTCTACCATGGCCCCATTCACAGCCCTGCTAACCCTGGACCTACACCCTCCTTTAGGCATCCAAAAACTGCGACATGCGACGTCGCGACTCTCTAGACATTTTCAAGATTCAAGCCTCAAAACAGCAAACGTCCGGGCCCTGCGCCCAGGCGAAACCTCCCAGCCCCGAACGCTGTTCCTTTCCTGAAACCTCTGCCATGGCCCCATTCACAGCCCTACTAACCCTGGAGCTGCAGGCTCCTTTAGGCATCCAAAAACTCGGAGATGACACTTAGCATCTCTCTGCCATTTTAGAGATTGAAGCTTCAGAATTGAAAACATCTGTGTAATGCTCCCAGGGGAAACCTCCCAGCCCCGAATGGTGTTTCTTTCCTGAAACCTCTACCATGGCCCCAGTCACAGTCCTACTAACCCTGGGGCTGTAGGGAACTTTAGTCATAGAAAAACTCCGACGTACGACAGAGTGGCTCGCTGGCCTTAGCCCGAGTTCAGCCCTCCAAACTGCAAACCTCTGG